>NW_011888853.1:357829-359481 GCF_000151845.1 Pteropus vampyrus | reverse complement strand
GTTCCATGTGTCTCGAAAAGTGCCGCGGGGTCGCGCAGATCCAGCCGCTTCAGCGCGGCGGAGGTGGCTCCGGCCGCCATGGTGGACCCGTCAGCAGCCCAACAGGCCACTTCCGCCCGGCGGTCCGCCCCCCCCGCCATCTCGGTTAGGGGCGGAACTGTTTCCGCCCCGTTGGAAGCCAGGCTTGTTCCGGTGGGCGGTGCAGGCCTTGCGCGGCATTTTTTTTTTTTAAAGGGAGACCACGTGGGTTAAATTTGCTAAGGCGTTCAGTGTGTCTGCGGACCCAGCCTCCCAGGGCGAAGCTCTTCCAGCGCAGGTGGAGCCTTTCCTGGTCCGAGTTAGTTGAGCGCCCGCCCCGCCTGCTTGTAACGCTTCCTGGGGATGCTCGTAGCTCTTACTCAACCCATCGCAACCCGGGACAGTGGTCTTATTCCTGCGACGACGCGGTGGCACTTTTGGTCGGTCCCCTTTCCCTCGGAACCTTGGAGTCTTGCAGCCGCGGGGTGTCTTGGGCCAGCGGGGAGCTGGGTGGACGCACAGAGCCCACCGCCGGTGCTGGACTGTAGCTGTGATGCACAAACCGAATACTTCGCTCCCTGCATGACCTGCTGGCACTTGGTGTGAAGTCTCCTCTGGCGTCTTTATTATTTGGTATTTTCTGTGTTTTCCAGTGCTAGTAAAAGAGAAGTTTGAGTTACTTTTTATTCATTGCAAAGAGTAGCTTCACAGTTGCCCTGAACTGGGACAGAGCGCAGAGACAGGCTGCCCCCTAAGGCAGCGGTTCCCAACCTCTTTGGCACCAGGGACCAGGGCTCCTGTGAGAATCTAGTGCCGGATGGTCTGAGGTGGCGCTCAGGCCGTGATGCTAGTGCTGTGGAGCGGCTGCAAATGCAGATGAAGCTTCTCTGGCTTCTCTGTTGCTCACCTCCTGCTTTGCGACCTTTTCTTAACAGGCCTTGGACTCACACCTGTGTACGGCCCCAGGGGTTGGAGACCCCTGCCCTAAGGGATGTGTGTGTGCGTGCGTAGTGTTGTTTGTTTTTCTCTTGATTAGTTCTCTGGGGTTTTCATTTTTGTTTCAAACCAGTGTTTTCCAACTGAAGATGGTTTCCCTGATCTATTCTTACTCAAGTACCAGTGTGGGGGGGGAGAAGGGCAGAGAGTTAAATACCACAATCCTGGGAAAACAACACCTGAGGGATGAAGGGTGTGTATGTGTGTGTTGGGGGAGGGGGCGACACCTAACACTGACTGAGTAATAATAAAGTTTGGAGAGTGTGGCCTGTTTCTTCTAGGTATTTCTAAGACACTTTATTAAAAAAATTATTATTGAAGATTTCATACTCATACTAACATAGGGAGATTGGTATAATGTGCCCACCATCTAGGTTTCACACCAACTCATGGTCAGTGTCATCTACATCCGTGCCCGCTTCCTCTCTCAGCCACCACCTCCATTTGAGGCAAATCCCAGACATCAAAGAATTTCAATCTGTAAACAAGCCATTAATTTATAACATTCTAGTTTATCTCACAATAGCTCTTTAATGTAGAGAATATTCTCATTTTACAAGTGGAAAGCCTGGGACCCTGAGAGGCACTCGGGTTTACTCAGTAATAGTATCATTTTCAAACCCTGTCCTCTCAATTAT
>NW_011888853.1:353435-356349 GCF_000151845.1 Pteropus vampyrus | reverse complement strand
CACTCATTTAATAGGTAAAACAAGGTTTATAGGACCAAGTAACCTGTCTGAGATTACACAGTCAATGGCTGAGCCCGTCTTCAGAACCCAGTTTGACACCAAAGTCTTTGATCTTACTACTTTGTCGTGTTATTAGATTCAAAGAAAATTTCAGAACATCAAGAGATAGATGAGCCAAACCGTTCTGAGCAACATTCAGATGGTACCCACACTGCTTCCTGCCCTTTGCCTAAAGGTGGGTCTTGGCAACTCTATGGCAGTTTGGGGGCCCGAGCTGCAGTGGCTCTCCAGTGATTTGGGGGAAGGTAGCATATGGGGAGGAGGGCATGCCTGGTAGCTGAGTGCTGGCCTGCTGGAGGGCCATCCATCAAAACTGGGAACATGTTCTGACATTTTTACTTTTTCTGGTCCGTTGGCACTCTTGTCTCATCGGAAGATTGAGGGCGGAGGATTCTTCTTACCTTTTAATAGAACTATAGGAAGCAAGCCAGCATAATGCCTGAAATAGAAGGGTTTTTGACAGATTTTTTGCAGACACCACATGTCCTTCTTCCTTTATGTAATATGTGGCTTAGTGCTTGGGATAGGGTCCTGTAGACCTTGGCTTCCGAGCGAGTCCATAAATATTTGCAAAGTAAATGAATGGTGTCATGCGTGTATGTCACATGGTCACAAAGTAGCTGCTCAAAGGATGTACCAGAAAAGGCAAAAGGGTCCTTTACCATCAATCGCCTAATAGTTGAAATGCTAAAAGCAGTAAGACAGTTCTCGCTTACATCACAGCCATTCCAGCGCCTCGTTTCAATGCCTCTTCTTTCATGTAAAGTGGCTGCTTTTTTTTTTGGCGTGTCGGCATTCCTTCTGAAGAGTGAATCTGTTGAATCTTCTACCTGTGCCCCGGTGATGTTTGGAGGGAGGGCTCTTCTCATAGAGTTAGGATGGAATGGGGGCTGGGCACACCGGAGGAGAGATAATACATGGAAAGGCAAAATTAGCTAGGAAAATTAAAACAGGAAATTGAACTTTGGCCATGCTAAGAGAAATGAAAAGGGAGAAAGCAGGAAGGAAGAAATGATCAGAGAGCGAAGAAAAGAAAGGGAAATTTGATCTGGTAAAGGACAGACGGTGTCAGGAAGGAGTCTCGGGGGCTGGACAGAAGGTTGAATTCCACATCGCTGCCCGGTGGGATTCTGACATTTGGTGTTTGCTCTTGGCTCAGCTGCCAATGGGATAAAGGAGCCTAATGCAGTCGTCTTGACATCTTATCTTTACGGCAGTGTTTATCAGCCTGTGTCTACTGGAGGTGACATTTGTAGTAGAAGGGGCGGTTATTTGACTTAGCTGTTTGCAGATACCTGAGACTCTGCCTTCGACAAATAGCCTGGCAGGCAGCACACCTGATGGAGGGGGCCTGAGCGTCTGGGCTACACACATTCTCAGCATCTTGGCTGAAAACGGAGATAGCGAAGCTCACAGTCCAAACTTCATGTTCTTGCCTAGTGTGTAATTGAGCACTTGCTGTGTTAACTAGCTCTGTGCTGGATGCAATGGAGGGCACAAAAGATGTTTGATTAAGAGTCAACGATTCCGCAACAAGCTCTTGCTTATTTTCAGGTCTCCTCCATCACCTTTTCCCCGCCTCCCATTCCACCCTGGCCAATGAGCCTTTCTCATATATACTAGGGACGCAGAAGTCACCAGGCAGGAATGTCCTCATGTTAAATCTGCTGCATTTACCAACCTGCCCGAACATACGCTCACACCTTCTACCTTCTCTCTCGTTATCAAAAACAAAGTGTTCCTGTTCCTTTGACCTCCGCTGGACCTCCGGCTCTCACCCTTCCTGCCTTTCAGAGACCTCGCTTTCTCCTGTCGCCTACATAACTTTCTCCCTCTCAGCTGGATCATTCTCATTATCCTAAAAATATTCTCTAGTGTCTCCCATCTAGTAAAAACGCTTCTTTGTCCACGTGTCCCCTTCCGTCCCCACCCATGTCTCCTCAGCACAGCGAAATGTCTTGGCCGTTAGTAATTGCTGTCTCGGGTCACCTCCAGCTTGCCAATATCCTCTCAGTTTCTGGACCTTTCAGCGGTGTTCAGCACAGCTGACCCGCCCCTCGTCGACTCTGCTTCCCCTTGCCGTCTGCGACATGCCCCAATGGCCTTCTCCTACCTCACCAGGCACGTCTTCTCAATCGTATTTGCTGGTTCTTCTTCCTTTGCTTGACCTCTCAGTGTGGGACAGGCCCAGGCTCAAGCCTGAGCACTGGTCCATTCTCGGACTGTGCTGTGGCCTTCAGAGTTACAGGGTCACTACGCTGGTTCAGGTGGAAGTCGCGGTGGCAGTGGAAATGGAGAGAAAGGAACAGAACTTTGCAGACGACTAATATTTGCTCCTGCAGCCCCGAGCTCCTGGAAGGTACCTCTAGCTGCCTCCTCCGAATCCCCACGTGGAGGTCTAAGAGACTTCTCAAACCTAACACATCCCCAATAGTCACTCTCTTCCTGCCACCCATCCTGTACCCGCCTCCAAGTTATCCGTGATTCAGGAACCGGCACCACCCAGTTATTCATGGCTAAACTCGGGAAGAACCCTCTATCCCTCTTTCTCTCGCCATCCACACCCCATCCATTTCTAAGTCTTATGGTCTCTTCCTCCAAAGCAGGAGTTGGCGAACTTTGGCTATAGAAGGGCCTGGTGGTCAGTGGCTTTGCAGGCTCTGCGATCTCTATCACGACTATTCAACAAAGCTGTTGTAGTCCATAGCCGGCGACAGAGGGTCTGTAAATGAATGGGCCTGGCTGTCCCAGTAACACTTGGCTTACAGAAGCCGGCAGAGGGCCAACTTTGGACCATACAGTTTGTCGGCCCCTGATCCAAAATATATCCCTATCCTTTCTGTCGCCACGGTCA
>NW_011888853.1:349055-351895 GCF_000151845.1 Pteropus vampyrus | reverse complement strand
TGTTTGTTGAGTGTCTCCCTTACAGGGAGGAGCAGGGATCCGGTCTGTCTCTTGTCTCACCAAATTCTCAGCTTCTAGAACAGAGTCTGGGACACAGGGGACACTTAATATTTGTTCAGTGCATGAATAATAATTTAATTTTATAATGAAGTAACTTATTGGTATGGTAACAAACCTGAAAATACTCAAAGCACAGCTTACCTTAGAATTCCTATCCGAGACAGAAAATGATTAGATTCACTTACTCTGTTTTTAAAAATGTTGTTTTCGTTCATATTCCGATCAGCCCTCCCGAAATTATGTGACTCCTTTGGACTTTTGAATGTTGCTTATGGAATTAGAAAAGACTCTTATATGTTTTAATCTCCTCCCTCATCACGCTGCTTCTGGGCTGCGTACGAGGGTGTTCACACACAGTGATACTCAAGGCCAGCAAGACCGAGGTCAGCGTAAGTTCAGGGGAGGTGGTCACTGCCGACCTAGTTGAGTGTCTTCAACTGGAGGACAGATCTGTAAGAGAAGCCGTTTTATTACAGGGATGCTGCCCTTGCCCGACCTAGGGGTGTAGTGGCCTCCCCGGCATCCATAGCTGCTACCCGAGACTTTTCAGCTCTAATGAGAAAAGTTTAGTGGGATGTCTTCCTCTTAGATGCAGCATAACTGTGGAGAAGTAGGTTGGGAGCAAGCAGTTTGCGAGCCTGCCTTTCCTAGGGGTGCTACGTTGGCAGGTTCACGCCCCGTCATGTGACTCATGTGACCTAAGATTGTAAAGATCAACTAACAACAGCTCAGAACATTTAAAGTTCCAAGACTCAGATGGGGAAATCAGATCTCGGAGAGTTTAGGAGGAGGCATGCCTGCAGGAATCTCTGCTAAGCTCTACTTCTGCCGGGCTGTGAAGTTAGTTGTGTTTTGTTTAAATTCTGCCAGGTAAATCAGAAACATCAACTCTGCTTAGCCCATGGCTGTATGATAAAATGACATCGAATCCTTAGACATGAGAAAATTTGCAATTTGAGTCTTTGCAGATGTAGTTTGGGAGCCCGTGCAGCCCATTGACTAAAAGGTATTGAATAGCCAGACTGGTGTTTTGAGAAGCTTTTAGTGTCGGTGGGGAGGGGAAGAGTATACTGCTTGACCTCGGAATTTGAAAAGTTGCGCGGGTGAGTTTTCATCTGGCAAAGGGAGAGCGTGAAGTTGTCTTCGGTAATGTCAGTGCCCAAAGCAGGGGGCTGACCACCTAGAATTCTACGTGAGTGGGTGAGACTCTAACCCTCCGTCCCATTTGCAGCTCCCAGGCCGTCCGATGGTTTTCTGAGAATTCGGTTTCTCCTCTTAGGATTAGAGAGGGCCCCTCCATCGTGCCTGCCCTAGGTGGAAGTTTCAATGAGCTTGCTCCAGCTGTCGCAGTGGACCGCGGGCAGCTCTGAGGGCGCGGGGATCCTGCGATGGGGGGGATCCCACGTACTGGAGAGCTGCTGGTTCTCCACGTGCCTCCTGTGCCACCCCATCCGTTCCGTGCCCCTCTCCAGATCGCCTCACTTGGCTGTCTTGCTCTCTGGTTCTGGTCGAGGTCAGCGATGCGGGGAGCGGACCAAAGGGGTCCGCTGTGAGTCTGGCCCTGGCTGAATTACGTTACGGCTCCATCTCCTGTCAGATCTCACCTTCCCCATGGCTTTGGCTCCCCCCGGGCCTTGCGGCACCATCCTCTCCCTGTAGGCTTTTCTCGTTCTAGGGCTGGTGCAGGCTTCCACCTTTACCTGGTGTCCAGGTGCCTCATTCCTCTCTTGCTGATTCCCTCACACCTCCCCACACCTCTGTACGCAGCGCCTTCGTTACATTCATGCCAGTTAAACCCCTTCGAGTGTGCCATCTGTTTCTAGCTGGACCTGAGAACGATACAGATGGTCGTAGACCCAGGATTAACGACTCGATCCTGTCCCTCTGGTTAGCACCAGGCCCCAGGCCAACCATGGTCTCGCTCTGGAGGAAGAACAAAGGGCTCAGCGATTTGTAACATGCAGAGTTTCCAGAATGCTTCCGCGATATGCGGCTCTGTTTAGGGAGGTGAGAAGCTACCTGCCCGGGCCGTTCTCGTGGAGACCAAAGTTTAGTTAGGTTTAGTGGAGGAGGAAGAGGGTGCTCTGTGTGTGGACAGAAGGCGTGTAGCCCCCTATCAGGCGGGCACGTGATGCATCTGCTCTTCTGTGTTGGACGTGACCTTCATCTTGCACTGCAGGGTTGGTTTCGGTCGTGCTGGCTAAGCTTTCCACTACTGGCAGGATGGAAGCCATGGTGTAATGTTAGCCAGTTTGGACGATGGCGAGTTGTCTAACCACCAAACAATTTCTGGTCTTCTTTTGCCGTGATTAAAAGTGAAGGGGAACCTAATATTCACAGGGCACCTCTATGTACCTGATAATGTGACAAATCATTGAAAATATTTTCTTTCATCGAATCTTTACAGAATGCTGTGAGGTCTGTGGTGTTATGCCTGTTTTGCAGACAAGTAAAACGTGGGCTCAGGACTGTCAGGCGCTCGCTTGAGATCCCACATCCCATGGGACAAGGCGGTTAAGAACACAGGTTCTGGGCAACAGATACAAGTACGCTGCATGTGCCTCCGTTTCTTTCCCCGTAGAGTGGGGCTCACAGCAGCGCCCACTTCACAGAGCCCCTATGGGAACTGAAATGAGACGATGCATAGAAAGCGCTTGGAACCGGGCCTGGTACATCGCGAGCACTCGAAAACTTGCTAATTTTCTTTTCGGATTTTAGCGGTCTAATTTGTAGTCAAGACTCTGTTTTAAGCACCTGGACGTATATGTTATGTTTTGACT
>NW_011888853.1:346267-348440 GCF_000151845.1 Pteropus vampyrus | reverse complement strand
GCCAGTTTGGACGATGGCGAGTTGTCTAACCACCAAACAATTTCTGGTCTTCTTTTGCCGTGATTAAAAGTGAAGGGGAACCTAATATTCACAGGACACCTCTATGTACCTGATAATGTGACAAATCATTGAAAATATTTTCTTTCATCGAATCTTTACAGAATGCTATGAGGTCCGTGGTGTTATGCTTGTTTTGCAGACAAGTAAAGCGTGGGCTCAGGACTGTCAGGCGCTCGCTTGAGATCCCACATCCCATGGGACAAGGAGGTTAAGAACACAGGTTCTGGGCAACAGATACAAGTACGCTGCATACACCTCTGTTTCTTTCCCCGTAGAGTGGGGCTCACAGAAGCACCCACTTCACAGAGCCCCTATGGGAACTGAAATGAGACGATGCATAGAAAGCGCTTGGAACTGGGCCTGGCACATCACGAGCACTCGAAAACTTGCTAATTTTCTTTTCGGATTTTAGCGGTCTAATGTGTAGTTCAGATTTTAGCAGTCTAATTTGTAGTTAAGACTCTGTTTTAAGCACCTGGATGTATATGTTATGTTTTGATTTTGAGTGAAAGGAAGACCAGAAAATGATAAAAAGTTTTTTGTTGTTGTTGTTTTTTTGTTTTTGTTTTTTTTTTAACCTCATTTAAAAACTCTCGACATTTCTCTACGATCGGTTTTGCTATCAGCAAGACCTAGCAGGTCTTTGTAGCATTTTCAGGACACCCCTTACGTCATCTGCTTTACAGTGACTTAGCCACGCTGTTTAAAGTAGACTAGGAGATCAGATAGGGCCATTAAAAGTCAGTGTGTGGAGGAAATGGGGCTCACCAGTGGCTATCGATTTTTAAACTTTTTTTTTTTGCTTTGGTTTTCAAATCAACGTTTGCTAAAACATCTAGAAATCATTTTGTAGGCTTTTCTTTGGGCTTAGAGTTTTAAAACGAAGTGCAAAATTCCAAAGTTTTCAGTTCAGTGTTTTAGGGAACCTGGGGAGTATGAGTTATGTCACCTGGGACTCTAGCCCATTGTCCTGAACACGTGGGGTCTTTTTCAGAGATGGAGACAGAGGTTAGTCCACGTAGCTGGCCTAGTGAACAAACTTCAGTCCGAGTCCGTTTCATTGAAAGTACGATTTCATGTGAAGGTAGTTTATAAAACAGGACAGTTGCAAATAAAAAATAATAATAAAGTCGCTAAAAATAAATGTTTGCTTCTTGCTTTCCAGTATATACAATCAATTATGACGGCAAAGATAGAGATGTATTTCCCCCGACAGGAAACATACATCGTCACAAAGGCAATTGTGGCTCATTCGAAAGCAAAAGCAGTTTTAGCTATATTATTTTTTCTAAATACTGGACATGCGGGAATGACATGTTAACAAGAGTAACCACGTTCAAAATACTATAAAAATAATAAAAATATCTAGCTTATGTGCACACCTATTCTTGACGTAGTAAAACCATTAATCACATCACATAATTGAAACTTGTTTGCACTTGGAGCTGCTGAAGGCTTTTTTTTTCTGGATGTCCCAGGCTTCCTGGGACCCACAGAGCACAGAAGGAGATGAAGACTCCGTTAAGCCTTCAAAGGTGGGAGGGAGCCCGAAGCCTTGCAGTTCATGACGGCGACCTTCAGCAAGGGGCGGGGTGAGGACGGACCATAACTGATGATAACCCTCAGTACCACCTGAAAAACAAGACGGGTGACATGCCACATGAGGGCGTGTGTATGAAGAGTTTTCGATCTCTTTTGGTGATGATTGATTGACTGTAAAAACTCGCTGTTGTTTATTGGGGAGTGACAGCTGGAGAGTGATGGATAGGTTATGAAATAAGGAGAGTCTACTTTAGGAAAAATGCACCGTACATGTTGAACTATCTTTAGACACATTCTAAAGTCAGCTCCATACACTTCGCACTCTTGTCTTTCCTGTCGAGATGGTTCTCAGGCCGTTGGAAACTCAGATGGAGACTTTTCCTGGGGGAAGGGCTTTCGAATGAATCTGCCTAGTTGAATTGTCTGCTGTTACTTTTGTTTGCCATCAGATGGTGTGAGCTGGGCGCCGGCTCATGGCACTTGGTTGTGAGGCTGGGGTGGCTTCTCGCCTCCTGTAACAGGATAGGAAAGTAGTGTTTATCGGCTGGTTGTTGTAACTGGGGGCCTTTTT
>NW_011888853.1:341668-345017 GCF_000151845.1 Pteropus vampyrus | reverse complement strand
CAGGGGAAGATACAACAGCACTCGCTCCCCCATCCCGTACTGGCAGGTACTCAGAAAGCACAGGGCGAGCTGACAGAGGGTATCTGAGCCATGGGGAGGGGCCGGAGTGGGAGGGTGGACAAGGGCAGGGCTTCTTTAATGTCACGGAGACTCTTCTGGAAGTGCGCTTCCGGCTGAGGAATAGATCCGCAGTTCATTTTCTTGGTGGTGGAGCATCTCGGCTTCGCCCGCCCCAAATGTTGAGCCTCAGATTTGTATTGGGAAGCTTGGGGTGGGGGTGGGGGGAGAAATGTCTATTAAAACTCTGTCCTTGATGAGAATCAATTTGAAAATGACCTCGAGTGATTTTTCTGCAAAGAAATTGTATTGCTTTTCCTACGCAAAACTTTTGCTGTTAGCAAAATGCGTGCTTTCAGTTGGTTGGCTAAAAGGGATACTTTGTAGTAAACCAGTCATATACCCTTTTGCCAGCGCTCTCTCCCCGTCTTGTTCTCTCTCTCTCTCTCTGTCTCTCTCTCTCTCTGTCTCTCTCTCTCTCTTTCTCTCTCTCTCTCTCCCTCTGTCTCTTTAAATTGAGGCATCCTGTTATGGCTGGGGGAAGGCATGCAGTCCTGATGTGGCATGGAACCTCTGGGTGAGAAATCAGCTCATGCACAAGGTCCCCCCCTGCCATCTAGAAGCAAGTGACTTAGTATCCCTAGACTTCAGATGCGTTCACCAGGTTATAATTAGCTCCCTCCATTGAGAGCCTTGACGAATCTCTGCATTAGAAGAGGTCTTGCCTGAGCCATGGAGAAAGTCTGTAGTGTGTTGCGCGCATGTGTGTCGCATATGTATGTGCATGCGTGTCACGCATGTGGGTAGGTTCTTCCCAGGGCCTCGCATGTGCGTGCGTGTGCCACACGTGCTCTGTCGCATCACATGTGTGCCACGTGTCACATTATATGTATGTTTGAGAGCAGCAACTGCAGTGGATGTTGAGAACCTGATCGCCTTCGGACGCCCTCCGTTTCTCCCGAGAAGTGGGGTGCTGGTTAACATTAGGAAAACAGCCAAGCCGTGCTTATGTTATACGAGAACCATTTGGGCTTCTCGTTACAAAATAATACCCATGAGAAAAAAATTTCAGCGCACTCAGTGACGACCATACTCCCTCGCCCGGGGACGGGACCCTCACAGGAACGGACACTGCAGCCATCTGCGGGGCCAGGGGAGCACCTGCTCCTTGGCAGTACCTGGCGGGTTTACAGCCAGTCCTGGAGAGCTGACCACGTGCCTTCCTCTTTTGGGACCAGACGTTTTCCCTCAGGGCTCCCACACTGGCCACTTGGTAATCTGTTCTTTGTAAGGACCTGGGACACCTGTATCTGCTGTTCCAGGGTACACCCGCCTTATTTGGTGGACTGTAGCCCACCCCCTCTCTCTCTTCCGTGACTGTTACTGCAAAGAGACCTTCTCCATGGCTTAAGCGATTGGAGGCCCCAGGCACTGAATACCTGGAGTGGGCCGGGCTGTGGGAAGCCATTTCAGATTTCTCTTTAAGGGGGCCTTGCGTTGTGTTCCTCCATGGGCTTTTCTCAAAAGATAGGGCAATTTTATCTCTAACCAGTACATTCCTTTCCTTCCTCCAGCCCTACCAGGATCAGGATGGCAAGCGAGCCACCTCTCCTGACCAGACACCCACATCCTGGCAAAAAGGTCTTTTTCTCCCCCTGGTCTCCTCTGGTCTTTGCCAGAAAAGAAGAGATGAGAAAAATGAGGCCTCTGCCCTTCTCCATATCAACCCTTCTCCACCCACCTGGAGCTGAGTGTGTGTGTCATCAGCTCTCTCATGGTTAACATCTTTGTCCAGCGGGAGGCAGACGTTCACCGAGCCTTGTGATAAGCCAGACCATTTCGTTTAGTGATATTATACTCACCTTTAATCTTAGGAGAGTCAGTGATGTTTTATGTTTGGCCTGGCTGAGTCTTGGTTAATATTTAGCTCTGGTTTCAAGCATAGTCCAGATACATAAAACCTGACACGGTTTTCTAAAGTGGAGAACAGGATGATCTGCCAGTGTCTGATCACTGCTGAGTTAAAGGAAGGGGTGGGCAGTCGTTGAGAGTGGCAGTCGGGGCGGGAGGTGTGAAAGTTTGTCCTTGAGCTGTTATTCTCAGCCCTAATGGTCTGCCAACTCAGATGAGAGAGCTACAAAAGGTTTTCAGCTTTAAGTAGAATACGGTCCCTCGTGCCTACTTTCTAGATGAGCTGCTGGAAAATAAAATTAGAGACTCTGCCTATGGGAATGTTCCCAGAAATTTACTTATTAGAGGCAAAACAACCACTTAGGTAAAGGTTTCCTCTGATAGAACATTAGATAGGAAATTCAGTGTTTTTGAATCTGGCAAAAATGTGGATTAGACAAGTGATTGATGCTAAGTCAGATGCTTAGCTTGCCAGCTATCCTGACTCTTATGATACATGGCTCAGAATCCCTATCCAGATCTTCCCAACCATATGGGTGAACTTGATTATTCTCCTGTCATCTTCTAAACAAGGCCAAGGTTCCTTTCTGCCTTCCATGATGACTTTACTGTCTTGAGGGAGCAGTCACATTTGGAGCTGATGAAGAACACGTATGCCGACGGCCATTTACTTCCTGCCTCTCTCGATGACCAGACTGCACGCCTCCCCAGCACGGGGCTCCCATCTGGGGCAGCTGGGGCCGAAAGCTTCAGTGAGCAACAGTCGTATTCGGTCATGGAGAAGAGGCTGAATTTGTGTAAGCAGACAGACTCCAGTTCGCTGCCAGCTCTGGAAGTCCCCGTCTACCGGTTCACGTTTTCTCCTCTGCAGACCATTCACATCTCAATGATAAGAGGAGGCCGTCGAAGTTGTTGCACAGAAACCCAAGCGGTAAAATTCTGCTCCGTCAAGAAGGAAAGGTCGGCTCAGGACCTTCAGCAGCCGCCGCGAACAGAGGGTGACCCCTCCGCCTTCTCGGTTTTCTCCTTCTTTATAAGAACAAGCAGGGGCCGGAAACGCAATGTCCTTCCGCCATCCCGTGTTCTTTTCCTTGTGTCTTCCTAGACTGTCCCAAGCTATGGCATGAACCCTACCGGAGTTTCAAATCCATGCCCGGTATTACTGCGCTCTCTGTGTTACTGAAACACACGCTGACATCATCCCACACGGGCCACGGTGCCGCGTGCTCGCTCTCGCGATGCCTTTCTCACTGCATTCGCTTCGGTTGCATCAGCCCCTGACTACTCACACCGATGGGCAGCGAGTAGTAACTAGCAAAGTCCACGTGCTCGGCTATCCTAACATCAGTGGAATGCATTACTTGTTATTCCCGTCCGGCAT
>NW_011888853.1:335644-339943 GCF_000151845.1 Pteropus vampyrus | reverse complement strand
GTCCATTTCTGGGGGTACCATATAGTAAATAACATCTACCTGCACTATGCACACTTGGATTTGAACACAAGAAATGTAGATAATGACTGTATAGGGGCTAGCTAGGCATATACAAGTATAAACGTAAGAACACGAGATACATATGGGGTTTTAAACACACAGACAGATACCGTTTTCTATCTTTGTCAGACCTCAGCATCTCAAAGGGTCATATTCAGGCATGGTCGCCTCTTTTCCAGACTGTGAATTGTCTGGCTGAATTTAAATGTTCGCTTTAAAGGGGAGTAAATCAGTTTAATGCATATCATTCGCTCAGACAAGCCGACTCAGACGCCGTTCTCTGACTGGACCCATGCCGCACAAATTCGTATTCTAGAAGCCAGGTGTGATGGGCGGGAGGAGAGTGGGTGGGGGTAGGGTGCACACCGCCAGTGGGCAGAGCGCGTTCGATTCATCTGTTTCTCGGGCAGTTCAGATACTGGTCTGGAGGTCTCCATTGAGGAGGGTTCTCTGGGTCTCTGTGGTCTCGTTCAGTCGGGATTTGTCCTGCTTACTGTCGCTCCGTTCCCCGTCATCTGTGCCGCTCACCTTGACCAAGCAGAGGACATTCTGGAAGCTCTTCTTGAAGTTGTCAGACAAGAAGGCATACAAGATGGGGTTGGCACAGCTGTTGGCATAGGTGAGGACCACCACAAAGTCAAATATGCCTTTTAGGGCCGGGGTGGGACTGATGGCCACGGAGACCGAGGAGACATTGAATATGTAGAAGGGGAGCCAGCAGAAAATGAAGACAGCCACCACGATGGACACCATCCGGGTGACCTTCTTCTCGGACTTTTTCCTCTTGGAGGAACCCACTCGGATTCCAGAGGACTTCACCTTGATGATAATGAACAGGTAGCAAAGACAAATGATGGTGAGGGGTACCAGGAAGCCCAAGATGAAGGCGTAGATAATGAAGCCTGTGTACCATGCCCCAGATTCACCTGGCCAGTTAATGGTGCAGCTGCTTCTCCCCCACTGGTTGCTCCGAAGCCCAGCGTATATCATGATAGGCAGGATGACCAGCAGAGAGAGTCCCCACACAGCCACGTTGATCATCTTGGCTGTCCGGGGTCTCCTCCACTTGGCCGACTTGATGGGGTGGACCACAGCCAGGTATCGGTCAATGCTCATGACTGTCAAGCAGAAAATGCTGGTGAACTGATTGATGCCATCCACAGTCATGACCACCCGGCAAATGGCCTTGCCGAAGGGCCAGTGGACCAGAGCCACCTGCATGGCCAAGAAGGGCAGACCCAGCATGAAGAGCTCATCTGCGATGGCCAGGTTGAGGATGTAAATGTTGGTGATGGTCTTCATCTTGGCATAGCGAAGGATGACATAAATGACAAGCGTGTTGCCACACAGCCCAATGATGCAGACCACAAAATATATGAACGTGAGGACGGCGTTGCTGGTCAGGTCATAGTAAGGCTCTGTCTGGTTTGAGCTGTTGGCTGCCGCCCCGGAGCCATTGAGGTCAAATGGAGAGGAAAGCCATGGCTGGCTCCCATTGAATGGATCATACGCCATATCCATGGCTGCTTTGTAATCTTAGGCTATAGATGTTATTCTCACCTTAATGGGTCCTGGAGGCAAAGGATCCACTGTGTCATCTGCAAGGGAAAGGGAAGATTGGCCATCAGTCAGAGGCTACTTAAGCTCTCACCAGCTTTCCATGTTTGTGGTTTACCCTCCCAGACGTAATCTTCCACGGAAAAGTGTATCTTCCTACATCAACGTAGAGCTACCAGCCCATTCTCATCAGTGTGCAGAATCTTCGAGTTGTTTTTCCAATAGTGGAGAGGGGTCTGGGTTTAGCTACCATACTTTATCTTGTCATCTTTGGTGACACACGTGTGGGAGATGCACTAGCTGCAAAAAAAAAAAAAAAAGTACTTGGATCCCTAAGAAGTTGACTGATCCAAACAGTAAAAAGGCAGAGCTTGTAGAAGCCCAGCCTCTGACCTCAGAGGGTCTGACACTGGCGTTCTTGGCCTGTCCTCGTGAGGAAATCTATGCTGATCTGCCGACTTTGGGGCTTTTCCATTCTGAAAACTCAGTAGTGGAAAAATCCACTTGAGAGGTAAAACAAACCAAGCCCATGTGACCTTGTGCCCTGCACCCCCATTTGTTAGAATGGGGGTGTCATGATGACATGTGTGTGAAAACACCCTACATTGTGCAGGGCTCAAAATCGGAGCTCGGTAAGGGTTCTCCAACCCCTGTTTTTCTTCTACCATCTCGTTTATCTCTGTTATTAAACTCTGCCTGCATAACGAACTAATTTAGTGTTACGTATTTTTAAAAACCTGGCTTGCTTTCATTTTTTAAAAAATGTATGCATTCGTTTACTTACGTTTCTCCAGGACCCTATGCTTGCCCTCCTTAGTCCCTTGGAGCCCTGTCTTAAAGTCCCTCAGCACGATGCTGCTCTTCAAGGCGTGTCTTCTGCCACCCCGGAGAATTTGCCTGCGATCCTCTGACTAAGGACCAAAACAAGAGCCAGGCTCATTCACACGAGTGAACAGAAGGTTGCAGACACTGATGTAGCTCATTCACATTCACGGTCCCCTTGGTCTTCCCAGCTACCCTATGAGGTGGGGATAATTGTCTCCATTTTACAGATGAGGAAACCGAGGCTTAGAGAGTTAAAGCAGCCTGCTCCCATCCCCTGTACATAATTAGCAGAGCTGGGATTTGAACACGGGACACCCACATCTTCTGCACTCTTCACAGCATCATGTCGGCTGCTTTTCAGTGGACTGGAAAACTAGCAGCTGATAATGGGGCTTTGGTTCGAAGCAGCTGACTCCTGATTTCCCTCCTCGCTGAGAAAATAATGGTAACACTATCGGCTTGGCTTAAGATATAAAGCAGTAGCTTATCACATACTTAAATTAATTACCTACAGCCATTCAAAACCCATCACTGTGGACTTCTTTACTCTGGACACCAGGGATGCAGGAGTGAACAAGACAGGGCTGGTGCCCTCTAGGAGGTGACAATTCAGTAGGGGAGACTGGCCAGGAGGCCGGCTCAGCTAGGGTACGCATTGCATCGAGATGCGAACAAAGGACTTAAGAATGCCTTTCCCTCCTCGGGGATTCCCAGGAGGCTTCATAAGAGGAAAATGCTTGAGCTGGGTCTTGCATATGTCAAGGCTGAAGCAAGGAGGTCATTCCAGGAAGAGGGAAGGCGGTAAAGGGGTGGCGTGTTCAGCACACAGTGGGAATAAATCACTTAGTGGACACATGTCCCCTGAGCAGGGCGCTTTTCCTGGTGCCTGAGTGAAAACTGGAGATCGCTCCTTTGTGCTTGGAGAGACTCCTGATGACTGAAAGGGGACTTAGCCAGCCACACAAGTTCTTGAGGACCCTTGGCCACCTTTGCCTCTGATTCATTTTGCGCTGCCAGGCGCATTGCGGGTTCTTTCTGTGCTACTCGCCCCGCTGTCTATAAAGTGGAGTCTGGGCTTTGTGGCTGACCTTTCTGCAAAGTACTTTGGGGGACCTGGGATTTAATATCTGCATTGGGTAAAAAGCATAAACTGGCAGCTATTAAAAACAGGAGCTGTAAAGAAACCATTTTTTTCATATCCCTAGATTAACTTGAGTTGTTTCCGCTGTCATTTCTAACCGTCTCATCAATTTAATTCTGCGGACCCAGAATCCTATTTAAGTCGCCTGCATTAGAGTGTGATTCGTCACTAGCATTTGCAGGGTCTCGGCTGTGTAATATGCAATGTCACAGTCCAATGTCTGGATTAGACTGAAGACCCCTGGGCTGCGAAGCCCTGTGTGGTGCTTTTGGTATAGGGACGATGGTGGTGCAGGCATGCGAGGGAGGGTTGAATGCTGACCTCCAGCCTTAATTCTGCTTTTTTGGCTGGAGTCTCAATACGTTGGAACTGCATGGGGTCATTTTTTTTTTTTTTTTCCAAAATAGGCTGAGAAGTAGCATCTCTCCACTTTTGAGAGAGGCAACAATGGATGGGGTTCAGTGCCTGGTGAAGGTGGCAGAGGTGGTCAGCTGGAAAGCCAGTCTGGATTGGGAAGTCTTCCCCAAGGAAGACGTGAATGTAAATCACAGTGAGTCTTATTTCATCAGCAATGAAGTCAGCTGCCTCAGGTCTCTGAGCGACTTCTGCTTCATTCAGGCTTCATCGAAGTTGGAGTTCAATGCCAGGCAGTCAATATTGTTGAATTGTGGTTAAATTAAATGCACAGGGAGTTCGGTTTCGTGCTTTTTAATTTT
>NW_011888853.1:330946-333694 GCF_000151845.1 Pteropus vampyrus | reverse complement strand
GTGGCAGCACCCACGCTGCTTGCCTTCTGATTCACAGAATTGGTTCTTTTTCACCCAGCGTATTCCAGGCAGCTGGAGTGGTGGCGGAGGGAGGGGTGATCCACAGTTGTTTGGGGTGGGGGGAACCTCTGGCATCTCGGTCAGACAGGTTTACAGAGCTATCTACTGTGGGTCATCTCTGGGCGTCGGGCCAGGGGAAGGGCAAGGAGGAAATGCGTGGGGGGCACCCTGCTCCGTGCAGTCCCCAACGTCCCACAGCACACTGTGTGAGCCTGCACTTGGGTTCAAGGAGCAGACAGAGGCTCAGCACCGAGCGACTCAGCCCAACTGTCCCAGCTTTCCACAGCTTGGAGGCGTAGTGGCCCTTCCTTAAGCTGCCCGCTGGCACCTGCTGGTCCAAGCCAGCACAGCCCCTCCCCGTTCCTGCTGTGAGGGAGCAAAGGGGAGCATGCGAGAAGGGGAGCAGTGCCGCATCAGGTTGCGGCTCCTTATTTTTTGAGTGATGATTCATTCAGCCTGCGTTCCAATAGTTTAATAAGTCATAATCGATTCTGCAGCCTCTTCTTCCTTATCCTTCTCCAAGTACACACACACCACACACACACACACACACACACACACACACACACACACACACACACACACTATCCCCAGTACAGTTTTAGAGAATGGGAAGCAGAAAGCAGATGCCAACTACAGTTTTCTCTCTAGGCTCAGCTGCTTCGTCCATCCTATTATGTGATTTCCAGTTCGCCAGTGGAAAGTTAAAGTCACAGGCTGTTCAGCAGGTAGGGTGAGCCGTAGAGATGGACGAGTGACCGGGGAAGGGAACCATGGGCTAAGTAAGGTAAGGTAGCAGTCAGCTGGACCACACTGCCTCTGGGGGTACCCTCTGCATCTCGGGTCACCTACTGTGAGGGTGGAAGGCAGGGGTTTCCATTGGATTCGTCTCTGAGGTCATGATGGGACTCGAATCTGCTGTCCTGGAGTCTGGGGGGCTCGATGGAAGCTGAGCCAGGGGTTCCCTCATGTCCCAGCCCGGCTGAGAGCCAGCTCCTCTCTGGATGCAGGTGTGCAGGGTGGAGGGGCTGGGGCCGGAAGCTCCCTAGCAGGGGCGTGCCCTGCTCACCATTAGCTGGTAGAGGGAGGGCAGAGCTGAATTAAGCGCAGGAGAGCTCCGCATGGTCAGGGACACAGCTGCCACAGCACCCGCTCCCAATGGTGTTCAAACCAATGATTCAACTGGTTTCCGGGAAAGAGGAGGAAAAGGAAGCTCCAGGAGGTGCCCACCGCACCCTCAAATTCCTCTGTGTTATCTATCTAAGAAATGAACCACTGACTCTCAGTGTCCCCCACCCCCTGCGGGGACCCTGATGAGACAATGCATCATATGTATATATTTAGTTTTAATATGACTGCTTCCGGAGGACCAGCTGAATACTTTTTTCAAGGCACTTTGCATAATGAGTTGGCGCCTTCCATATGTTTGTTGGTTCCTAACCTCCGGAGCCCCCCAGGTGAGATTCGAGACTACTTCCTACCTCCCACCGTGCATGGAGGGCGAAGAGAGACTGAAGAGAGAGGCAGGCTACTCCAGATTGGTAGGTGATGGTTCTACTGATCCAGGGAACCTACGCAGGAGGCTTCTTTGGGACACTGCAGGACGAGCAGATCTCTATACTCTCCATCAGCATCTTAAAATTTATATAGAGGCTTTACCAGGGGTCAGCCATGTATACCGTCCAGGTGGTCTCAAGGACACACTGCCCTCTCAAGGGTGCGTCCTTGAAGTGAGTGGCTCCTAGTATGGGAACAGTGGGTGGAACATACATTCCAAGGACAAGGGAGCAAGAGAGGAACCTCTGGTTACCAGGGTCCAGCTCTCAGGTCACCTGGTGGCCATGTCTTCTCAGTGACTTCCTCCAACAAGGCTCCTTATCTCGGATGATCTGATACAGTGAAAGCCCCCCGCCCCTTCACATGTGAAGTCTTCCCTCTCGCTCTCCCCATGTGTCAAGGTGGGTGGCCCCATCTAGGCACAGCGGTCTCTTCTGCAGGGCTGGGTGAAAGGGGTCCGAACCACGTTGGCCTTGGCAGCAGAAAATGTGTACTCTAGAACAATTGTTGATTCTGTCCAGGTGATGCAGGCCTCCTCCTCCCACTTTGAATGTCTCAAAAGAATCGTCTCACTTTGCTGCCACCTGTACTCGGCAGCCACCTTCAGGCTCCAGGTCCCTGTCTGACTCCCAAGGGCTGTTCTTTTGACTTTCTCCTCCATCTGCTGAAGGAAGCCACACTACACCGTCACATCGGGGCTACCTCTCCTTCCTGTCAGCTCGGTTAGTAGCTAAGTAACCAAACCTCGAGCCAGAGAAATCGAGGGGTTGGGAAGCAGATAACCTCCGTAATGGCTTGTCCGATATCTTTAAAGCAATTAAATAATACCCTTCCCTCTTTCAGCGGTTATCAGAGAGACAATAGACAGCAGGAAATTAAGAACAGGAGCAGGACCAAGGGCCAGGCCGGTGCTCAGCCGGGAACCCCGGGGAGATGCCGCTCGGTTCACTCTTTTGGTGACAAGTTCATAGCCTAGGCACATGACATCATGACGTCTCTTAGCGGCTTAATCAATTTGACGGGGGAAGTTGTCACCCTGCAGTGAGTTTAGTGGAAGTGAGCCTTGCAGTGCAGCCTCGAGGAGCGCGGGAAAGCCCTGGAGGAGGGTTGGACCCAGTCGGGAGTGGCGGG
>NW_011888853.1:328467-330433 GCF_000151845.1 Pteropus vampyrus | reverse complement strand
TTACCAGCTCTTCCCAGCACCCGGCCCAGCCCCTCTCCTCCACCAGTACATTCTCCGTGATGACCAGAATGCTGCAGCTGTCACCCTGGCCTGAGTCCTCTTGTTCAGTCCCTTGGTAAAGGAGTCGCAAAACATGTGGCCATCCGCCTGTGATTTTTTTCCCCAGACTGTGCTTCCTAGAGCACTGATGCTGCGAGATGCTCTGTAGAGGAAGAGGCGACGTCTGGGAAGCGCTGCACGCCCTCTCCTCCCGTTGGATCCACCGCGCTCATCAGTAACGCTCACAGGTAACATTTACTAAGCATCCATCATGCTCATGGGGGAGCCGAGCGTTTCAACCCATCCATTATCTCGTTTAATCCTCTCAACCTTTGAGGTACGTACCATTATTATTACTAATATTGTTATTTTGAGAAGTCTTGCCGTGAAGAAACCTCTTTATCTTAAACCCAGTGTTTCCTCAATTAATTCAGCCATGGGAACCTTCCCTGCGAATAATTTTTAACACTTACTGAACGCTTACCGTGTGCCAGGCACTGTACAGGACACTTTATGTGAGCTCGCTTAATGTCACTGAAACTCTGTGAAGCGTGCATGGCACCATTACTACTATCTCCATTTGCGAATGAAGCAACCAAGGCACAGAGAGGTTAAGTACCTGGCCCAAGGTCACACAGCTCCTGAGTGACGGAGCTTAACTACTCTGCTCCCCCAGATACCAAGCACGATTGACAGAGTAACCCGTGCTGGAGAAGGGGCTTCTCCCTTTCCCTGACCACTCAATCTCAGAGGCTGACTGAGGTGGAGAAGGGACCGTTTCTTCCACCCATGAACAGCCTTCCTTGTTTTAAGTCTTCTCTCTTCAGTTTATCCCTCAGGGTGTCTGTTGATGAGTTCTGGATTACTTCCAAGTTCTCTGAGGCCCTGACAAGCATTTAGGACTCCTAAGACCACCTTTTGCTCCCCTTTCCAAACTGAGCTGGGTAACAAGTGTCTGGTGCTTTCCTGCTGTGTGGTCTGACCCCCGGCCCCCTAATGCTGAATTGCTAAATTAGCCTGCTCTTCAGGCAAGCCTCTCCCTGTGAAAGGGACCTGCCTGTAGGGTTGGATTTATAGACCCACAGAAGTCAAATGGGTCTCAGAGAGCACGCTGCACTTCAGAAACACCTGGGGAGTTTTAACAGCTGAAGATGCTTTGGTCCATTCTCACTTGTTCTGATGTAATGAACCTGGGATGGGGTCCGGTCAAGTTTTAAATCTCTCTAGATGACTTCACTGTCAGCTAGAGCTGGGAACCACTGATAGTTAAATCTTCTCATTTTAAAGGTGGGGGACTTTGGATCTGGGAAGTAACAAATCTGTCCCGGGTCTGACAACAAGCAACTCCCTCTCTTTATTCCAGGGCCACTGTGGGCTCATGGTGCATCCCATAATTCCAGGAATCCTGTTCAAGGCAGGTAGAAGGAGCCCTGGGCAGGGTGTATGCAGACTTCGGGGCTGGGCACTTCTGCCCTCCTGGCAGATGGAACCAGAGTGTTCCCCTTATAAGGAAAAGCTCTGTTGAGTAGCAAGCATCCTGGTCTCATAGTGGGACATCAGCGTGAGATGGGGCAGGACGTTGGTGTCCTTTGGCAAGTGCCCCCTGCAGATGCACTGCCTCCTGTAGGAACGGGCCTATTGCAGCGCGTGAGAGGTGGGTGGCAATTGCACAAATGGGCCGGAACCGGAAGCTGGGTCTGTCTCAGTGGTTTCGTTTGTATTTAGAGCAGGGAAGAGCAGAGCCAGATTTCATCCCGGCCAGCATTAGAGCATCGCTGCACTGGACCAGGGGCTGTGCGCCTGTGTGTCACCAGCAGCTGGGGACCGTGGCGAGGAACCTTACCTTACTGCATCCTTTCTTCATGGATAACTCCTTCTGGCTCTAGATATTTTTCTTGTCCTTTTCTTCCTGCCCCAGTGGCTAAAA
>NW_011888853.1:316370-328417 GCF_000151845.1 Pteropus vampyrus | reverse complement strand
AGGAACCTTACCTTACTGCATCCTTTCTTCATGGATAACTCCTTCTGGCTCTAGATATTTTTCTTGTCCTTTTCTTCCTGCCCCAGTGGCTAAAATGATAATTCATCCTTAATGGGACACAGAATAATTACATTTTAAGAAGGTTGGGGGAGGCACAGCCCGCAGGAGAGGGTCTCCAAGTGGAGCTGCCCTGACGTCGGAGGAGGGGTCTGCTCTCCCAGAGCGGCTGTCTGATGGCAGAGTGTGTAGCCGGCAACCCTAGAGTCAGGAATTCCCGCTGCTGAAGGGCCTCTGTCCTCCAGGGACTCTGCCTGGAGCTGATCCTGTAACTGCTGTTGGTAGATTTGAATCCTGAGTCCACAGAGGCTGCAGTTCCTCTGTTGTCCTCAGGGTGGGGTGAGCACACAGAACGCACCACCCCACCAGGCCTCTGCACAGCTTGGGCACCCTGCCTTGCAGGATGGGGCCCAACGGCCCACCCTTCAGCCTTTCTTTTCTTCTCTTTCTTCCCTCCCCACCCTCCCGTCAGTCCAGGGCTGGGATGCAGCCCCGACAGAATTGGACTGATCACAGTGCCTGGGACCCAGCCGTTTGCAGCAGACCCTGAAGTCTTCCGGAAGAGGCAGTCCCCCCCTGCCTCTTCTTCTGTAGCAGGCTGTGTCCCCTCTGGCATCAGTGACAAGGATAGTCTCCTTTCTCCAGGGCCCCTCTGTGAGATCGGGGTGGTCTTGCTGGGAGCGAGGCAGCCGCGGCTTCTTGCCGCCTTGCCCGGGCTGAGATGAGGAGGTGCTGAGGGTGGCTGCAAATTCTACACGGGGAGTTCTTACAGCCAAACGGACTTGGAGAAGGGCCACGAAGAGCTGTCTCAGGGAGCTTGGTGCCTGTTCTTGGGCTGTGTGCTGAAGTTCAAGTGAGGGTGTCACTGAGTGGGGCAGAAGTTTCTGGAAGGCAAAGAGGACAGAGTCCCCTTCCTCTCTGTAAGAGGTGGCCACGTGGAGACCTGTGAACATTGACATGGCTTCAGAACCAGGAGGAGCTGCCCTGAGTCCCGAGAGGCCCTGGTGATGGGACTTGGCTGCTTTCCAAGGCGAGAGTTGAGTGGCGGCCTCTCTCTTCTCCCTTGCAAAGGAGCCAGCCTGTTGGCTTTGTTTGCTGGTTCAGCTGCCAGTCTCCAGGCTTCGCAGTGCCTGCCCACCCGCCCCAGAGCAGATGGCTGGACTGGCGACGGGGGACCCTAGGCTTCCACGCCCCGCAAGTCATTCCCGTGTCCCTCCCGACAGCTCCCTTTGGTGGTCCCTCTTTTTCCTCCACCCTCTCCCACACGCCCCTCTCCTTCTGCAGCCTGATCTCTCCTCTGACAGATTGTCTCCATGGCTGCTGCCCCAAACTAATTTCTCTGTGCCACTTCAGATCACTTAATCTTCCTCCCTGGCAAGACTCTTTTATTTGGGGTTGTGAAGCTTGACAGTTCCCAGGTTTTGTTTCTAGCCTGCTGGAACCCGGAACCATTTTGAATAATTGGATTCGAGGCATAGGAAGTGTTTTTTGCTCCTGGTAGAGGTGGGCAAGTTCATTGCCGGGTCCTAACCTGACCAGACAGAGCAGGTGACAGGGGAGATGGGCCTTGTCATCACTGAGGGACATTGCGGAAGGGCGCACTTCAGGATTCTTTCAATAATAAGCTCATTTAAATAGAATTTTAAAATTACTTTTTTTCCATGCAACTTTTTTACACATACATGGCATATACAAATTTTAAACGACTCTCCAGAGTATGGCTGGTTCTAAAAACCAGACAGATCCCTGAAAAATGATGATTTGGCACCACGAGTCTATTCTAAACATTCCACTTTGGACTCCAAAGAGAATTTTCAAAGAGGAGTTCTAAAAACGATTTGGCGATGGCGATGTTGAATGCATACTGAGTTTTCCAAAATGAGCACTTTTTAGCCCTATTAGATATCCCGTTAGACTATTTGGAAATAGCCAAGACTCACTTGATGTATGGCGAGGTCATTGGCACAAAGAAACAAACCAAAAAGGTAAAACAGGCAGCTGACAATGGGCCCGTGCTTCTGAAGATGATGTCTGTACACGACCATCCTGCAGAAGTGCACGCCTTCATCTCTTCATCCATCCATCCATCCATCCATCCATCCATCCATCCATCCATCCATCCATCCCATAAACGAAAAGAGCGTATCAGAGAAGAGGGAAGAAAACATGCTTTCTCAGTTCTGTACTTGAACTTCTGATGGTGTCCTCACAAAGGGAGGGAACTCAGAAGCTCCTACCTCCTAAATCCTTAGCAAGTGCTCAAAGAGCGTGTGGGGCAATAATTACATTTGATGTGCCTCTGTGAGCCTTTCGGAAATCAGATGATTTTTTTTTTCATGGACTCTTATATCCCGCACACAGGAGAGAGGCTGTAAAGGGTTGTCGTCTCTGAAACTGTCTTTGTCCCTGTTTTTGATGCCTTGCCACAGAGCTGGCGCTCCATCAAAAAGCAATTAGTGGCTCATGGCTTACCAAGCATTTGATGCATTTCTGTAGTGGGGCGGGAGGGTAGCACCGGAGCCCTGAGTGGGCAGAGGCTGCTTAGCGGGCTTGAGTTACTCATCCTGGTTAATTTCTTCTAACATGATATCATTCTCTATAATTTGAGATCCAGATAGTAAAATATATGCCAGTAATACATGCTGATCTTCAGGACAAGCTGATGAAGGATTTGTTTGGACAGTAAACTCTTTTTGTTTTTATAAAAAAATATATGTGTATATAGTCAAAAAGTCAAATAGTAGGATTAAGCTTCTGATGAAAAAGAGCAGACTCCATCCGGATCCGACGTTCTCGATTCCTGATACATTCCCAAAGGGCAAACACTTTGAATTCTTTTTGCTGTTTCTTCTACTTATTTAACCTCTCACGTTCACAAACGACACAGTTGCACCTCTATTTCTCGATATTTCTGTTTCAGATTTTTTTGACTTCCTACTATAAAAAAAAAAATCCCCAACTCACCAGCTGTGCAATGAATTTCCCTACCCCCTTCCCTCTCAGTATAGTAAACATCCTTTTTGTTAAATCACCGGTCAGCGTTTGCATTATTACAACTATGTCAATATTCCTTAAAGCTGAGCCCAGCGCTTTTCTCTGCTGGCCTCTTCTTTCTTGTAGACGCTTTTGTTTTCCCTGGAGTTAATGATTGCCTCTTTAAAAAAAAAAAAAAAAAACTTGCTTGCTTTTCTATGTAACTATCCATAATTCATCCCCCCAAATCAGACAGAGTTGAAAATCTTCTCTAAGTGTATTTGACTTGGAGGCGTCCTTCCTGGATCCCTTTGTCCTTCTGCCCAGTCGGGACCTATTGTCCCTCTAAGTCAGCGTAGCTCTCATCTGAGGACTCATCTCGTGTCACTTCAGAGATGTCTTTACAGGTGGTCTGCACTTGGAGTTTTGTTTGGTTGTATTTTGTTTGCCTATCCACGTGACTGTTTTTAGTTTTCGTTTATTTGACGGTTTTTTAACCGGCCAAGTATTCGTGAGTTGGTTGGCTTCGGACTTGATGATTGATTTCGTTTGCTAAGTGTTCACTGAGCTCAGATCAGCTCCCTGCTGGAGCCCTCCCCGCAGGATGACTTGCTGCCTACTCTTGTGGCTCACATTCATTAATCTGGTAGTGGTAGGATGGTGGCCACAGAAGGGCCCAGCCCAAAGCGGAACTGGTATGATGCCTGCCTATCCTTTCACTCTGGGCCGGCTTAGCCTCTGATGAGCACAGTCCTTTGCTGGGAGCTGGGACTACAACTAACAAAGAGGAGAAGTTTGCTTGGATGTGCAGAAATGCAACTTCTTTCTAGTTAGAGTACTACACACTGGCAGCTGATTGTCAGCTGGTCTTCAGGGCCAAATGATATGACTGACTACCTCCTACTTCTTGAAACTCTTTCTTCTTCGAATCTCCCTTCCAATGTGCTGCCTTATCCTGTCTCCTGCCTCTTCTGTTTCCTTGTCTGTCCGTCTATTCACTCAGCCAAATCTGTTGAACACCCCTATGTGCCGGGTCCCGTCTGAATAAGATACAAACACATTCGTCACGATATATGCACAGAGGCTGTACTAGGGATGCAACGCTAGGGCCTCACACCCAGCTGGTGATGGAGTAGTTAGGGAAGGATGTCAAGAGCAGAGGCCCCTGGGCTGAGGCTTGAAGGGTGAGTAGGAGATTTTAGAGCAGAGAAGGAACTTAAAAGTGCTCTGGGCAGAGGGAGCAACAAATGCAAAGACAAATGCCAAGAGGAGCCTGTGACAGGCACAAAGTCATTATGATGGGGCCACAGAGTAAAGTGGGGATAAATGGCAGGAGCCGAGATTGTACAGGCAGATGGGCCTACGCTCTATACATTATGCTGAAGAGTGTGAATTTTATGCTGGAAGAAATAGGGAGACTTTGAGGAATTAATTGGGAGTGTGATGTGAACTGTTTCTCCTTTCATGGGGACGATTGGCCTGAGTACGGGAGAGCAGATCAAAGTGTTAAAAGGCTTCTGGGTGATTCAGGACAGAGCTGTGGAGCCTCCAACTGCAGCAAAGGGCCACACTTTTGAGAGCTGTGTGGGAAGACTCTGGGGACCTGGCGGCTTACTGGATGTAGGGGCGGCGGGGGCGGGGGCAGTGTGGCGGTGCAGAGGGAAGATGAGGATCCCCGGCTGGAGATTTCCGGCTCCAGCAACAGGATGGTACCTTCCCTGGTACCATTTACCATATGAGGCCTAGAGGACGAGGGCACGTTGTGGGCAGGAGAGAGTGCGTTCCGTCTTGGCGTGCGGAGTTCGGGGTGCTGTGGGACAGCTACGGGAAGTGCCTAGCAGATGGCTTGATCTATGTGTCTAGATGTCTTGGAAGAAAAAAAAAACAGCTAGTCATTTAAATTTGGACGTTATTAGCTACAGGGGATAGTTGGAAGCGAGGGAATAAATGAGGTCACCCAGGGAGGGTATGCGGGCGAGAAGAGGGGAGAATGGGGTACGCCAACATTTAAGAGATGGGTCCTCTAAGAGACAGACAGAGAGAGAGAGCTAGAAGTAGAGAGATAGAAAGATGAGAGAGAGAGACACAGAGAGACAGAGAGGAAGAGAGAGAGACAGAGACAGAGAGACAGAGAGACGGAGAGAGGGAGAAGCGAGCAGGGAGCCCGAGCGTCGTCTTAGCTGGCGAGGGAGCAGGTTAGGGAAGCAGAGAACTGAACGGTGAACGGTGGGTTTAACATCCAGGGCTTCGCTGGAGCCCCGGGACGGGGCGTGGGCAGGAGGCAGATGGCAGCGTGCTGCGCGGGGCAGAGGGCAGGATGGAGAGGCGTCCGCCGGCGAGTGCAGTCATTTCTCCCAGCTGCTCAGTTGAGATGAGGACAGAGACGGCATCGGCCGGAGGGCCGCTTCTGGCTTTCTAAATAGTGGTCAATGTCGTATCTGTGTAACAGGAAGAGAGGTTTTTTTTAAACGGTGGTAAATGTTATACGTAACAGGAGCGAGAAAGACGCAGAGGGAGACTGAAGAGATGGGAGGAATGATGGACTTGGGTAGCAAAGGGGGCTGGTCTCGCTGCGTGTTTGGAGAAGCGCTTACTCATGGCAGTGACTGCAGACGTTAGCAGGTGTGTGGGTGTGGGCGTGCGGTGCGTATGGAAGAAGCAGGAAGAATCTGAGAGACTTTTTTTTTTTTTTTTTGGTCCAAGAGTCATCCATATAACAAATACTTTTTGAGTATTTACGCATTTCCAGACACCATATTTCTTGCTGGGGGTAAAAGAGATGACACGCGCCAGCCTTCCGTGAGTTCACTTACTTGGGGGGAGACAGACATTGACAGACCGGCGTGTGAAATGTCGCGGGAATCCTGCCTCTGCCTGGGTGGGTGGGGCCAGGAAGCCCTCACCAGGTAACCCTCATGCCCATCCTGGAGGGCGATGTGAACGGATGAGAAGAAATTTTTTAGGTGGACGAGCTGGGAATCACATGCTTGGCCGTGCAGTTTAACTACGACTATTTATCAAGCACCTTTACATACGAGGCACTGTGCTGGGCACACTGGGTGTAGAGACGAAGGACAGGCCACTTCTGCTAGGCAGGATACGACATCTGGTGGGGACATGCAGATGGTTTCAGTGTAATGTGCTGCGGGTCCCGACAGCGGAGCAGGTGTCCCCTTGGGGGCAGAGAATGCAGTTTGGTGTGGAAGGCAAATAGAGTATGGGAGAGGACAAGGCTGGCAAGGCCAAAGCCAAGGTGTAAGGGGCCTTAGGTGCTGTCATACAGTGAGCTGGCTTCCTGGATTGCCTGCAGATTGGGTGTCAGAGTGCTGTTTTTACGTATGGTCTGTTCGTTGTCTGTTCGCATGTTTAGTTTCTCACGAGTTAAGGTGAGGTCCTAATCCCCGTGACTGGTGTCTTTATGAGACGAGATACAGAGATGCAGACACGGAGGGAGAAGGCCATGTGATGATGGAGGCGGACACCGGAGTGCTGTATCCGCCAGCCAAGGAAGGCCGAGGATTGCCGGCAACACCGAAGCTGGGGGAGGCAAGGGAAGAGTCTTCCCTCCAGGCTTTGGAGGGAGTATGTTCCTGCTGGCACGCGCTTTCAGACTTCCGGCTTCCAGAATCACGAAAGAATACATTTCTTTGGCTTTAAGCCACCAGCTTGTAATCCTTTGCTATGGCGCCCCTAGGAAGCTTAATGTAGACGTGCCGTTGGGTGTTAGCTGGGGGAGGGGCAGGGTTTCCTGTGCGTGGGCTCTGCAGGCCACCCGCTTCACATTTACCAGGGGGCTTCCTGAGAATGTTGAGTTCAGGTCGTTTGCACCTACCTGTGGAACTGGAACGTGTGGAGGAGGGGCTGGACAACCTGGATAGTAGCAAGACTCCCAGGTGATTCTTATGCTCATGAATTTTCTAGAACTGTTTGTGTTCACGGGGCATCCGGGAAGGATTTGAGGTGGGGAGTAATGCCACCAGACTGTTCCTAAAAAAGATCAGTCTGTGGGACCATCAATCTGTTTCTTCGACAATTATTCCACCAAGAATCCAAAAGGAAGATCAGAGTGGGAAATCTGTAGATTAAAAACATCCAAGGAGACGTATCAACCAATCCAGTGGTTAGTAAGTGACAGAGCCAAGTCTGTCTGTCCCCAAGACATTTGAGTACCGCACACACTCCAGTTCTCAGAGAGAAGCCTTCCTGACCCATCCCTAGGCCCCCACGACAGAAACGCACCCCTCTTTTGTATGAGGAGCAAAGTTTGCTCATAGCTCCTTTGCAATCGGCCGTTTCTTTCTTCTTTTGTCTCTCCACTGGTCCTCAAACGCACCCACGCTCCACACTTCCCAGTTTAGTGGATGGGGACGGGGCCCAAGGGATCTGCATTTAAACAGTCTCCCCAGGTGGCTTCTCTGAGGTCAGCCAGTTCCTGGCGTGCAGCAGGCGATGAGCACGTGGGCAGGTGACTGCACCAGTTCCTAGTCGTGGTTGGAGCCACGTCTTCATCCCAGCCTGTTTCTTTCTTCCATATTCTTGTTTCCTTCTTAGTCTGTTCGGGCTGCCGTAAGAAAATACCAAAGACCAGGGGGCTTAAATAACAGACGTTTATTTACTCACTGTTCTGGAGGCTGGAAGTTCAAGATCAAGGTGCTGGCAAATTTAGCGTCTGGTGAGGATGCTCTTCCCCAGCGTGCAGACGGCCGCCGCCTTCATGCTGTGTCCTCCCGCGGAGGAGAGAGATCATCTTTCTTGTGTCTTTTTTTTTTTTTTAAATAAGGGCACTGATCTCCTTTATGAGGGCTCCACCCTCATGACCTAACTATCTCCCGAAGGCCACACCTCTAAACGCCATCATAGTGGGGATTAGGCCTTGAACATGGATTTCGGGGAAACACAAACATTAGGTCCAAAAGGAGGGAATCGAAGGTTTGAGCCATTTCTTTTTGGTGGGGGGAGGGGGTCGAGGTGGCAGAAAAAACCAGCCCTGTGCCTTGCCCCTCATGTGCGTTTCTGAAAGACATCTTGTTTGCCCTCCTGCTTCCCAGGCCACATTCCTCGCCAGCCCCGCTCCCCACCCCCGCCCAGACCTGCTTTCCTGGAGAGCATGCTTGTAGGAGTACATCTCTTCTTAAACAAATTATAATATTTTAATTACAAAAGGATTGCATGCTCCATGAAGATAACTTGGAAAACACAGAAAAGCACAGATTAAAAAAAACAACAACACAAAAATTGGGTGATCCTCACCTCTATACCCGGACCCAGCCTCTGTCAAATCTCTGCGCGTGGCCTTCCAGTCTTTCTTATGCACGGAGAAGCTTCGTATAAAGACACCCTCGTTCTCCTGGTGCATCTGGCAGCTTGGGTTCCTCAGCTCCCCACACCTCTTAGTGCCCCACTGGTCTCACGGGATCCAGATCGGGCTGTGCAGTCCCCCAGCTGCCGGCTCTCAAGCTCGCTGTCTCCACCCACAGCGGTCGCTGTCTTCGGGGGTCGCACTGCAAGCCGATAATGCCAAGTGCTTTAGTGATAGCATCTAATACTGCATCTGCCTTTCTCCTGCCCAGAAACGGGGTGTGTGTGTGTGTGTGTGTGTGTGTGTGTGTGTGTGTGTGTGTGTGTGTGTGTGACATCTTCTATGTTAACATCGTAGCGCTTGGGCATAGCGAGCGAGAAAGGTCGAAGCCCTGGATTCCTGCTGCTAATTGAAAATGAAACGGCTCTGCAGGGTTGTTTCCCTTCGTTCCCCTCTGCCTAGCAGAGATCGAAGTCTACAGACAGGCTCAGTCCGATCGCTTGCTAAGAACACGAAGGCACTCACACCCCGCAGTCTTCATGTGTCATGTTGCCACATGTCACTCCATCGTAGTGACTGGGGGGAGTTAGGGTTTTATTTAGGGGTAATAAACACGAGCTGCTTTGGAACTGGGAATGAATCCTGTTTCCATGCAAATGTAGCTTGTACTAAAAAAAAAAACCTGCCAGGACAGAATCCCGGGGGCTGCTCCTCCTGGCAGATCACTCTCTTCGACTGGGCGTTCTTCACAGTGATCCCAGGGGTGATCAAAGCGGCTGTCGAGAAGGTTCACCTCTAAAGGGTTTGGGTGTGTGGTCGTTTCTGTTGAATTAAGAAGTGACAGAGAGGCCGGACGCTGGGCAGGGTGGTTTAGATAGCGTAAAATGCGAGGCAAAATGCCAGTCCCTTTGCTTTCCCAGCATCGTCGGCCAAGCCATAGTTCGAAGTCATGTTTAAAGCCCCACGTTTAATAGTCCTACCGGAGCTGGCAGAGTGGGTGCTTGGCGGAGTCTCACCTCTGGAGAGCACAGAGATTGGGTGTAGGCAGATGGGGATACAGACCTCTGCTCTGTGCCCGCTCTGCCCCTCACCCAGTGATGTTCCTTTACATGCAGGATTCCAGCCAATCCGCTTAACAACACAGGGAGTGGCCTTCTTGGGGGCCCTGAACTCCCCACCCCCACCCAGAGAAGTGGGTGACTTCTTTAGTTCTCACGGCTAATTAATGGAGAATTGGACCCATTTCGACTCAGAAACCTGAGTTCTTTTCCCATGCTCTGTGTCCGATCACGTCCTATGGTCACTGAAGGAAAGAGTCAAGATTCTCTCAGAAGTCCAGAGAGAATGTTATCATCTAATGATAGGCCCCAACCAGGACTGGATCGGGGAAGCAGAGCTGAGAGAGGACATGTCCCCCGCCACTCCCCGGGCGGGGAGGGGCTCTGGGAGTCAAAGGTGCTTCTGGAGGAGGGCAGGGCCGGGCCAGAGGGCGCGATGCTTTGTGGGGTGGCGGTAAACAGATGGTCCAGGCGTCATTTCAGCTTCATCTTCCTGACTAGCTATCAGGAGGAGAATGTGCCCTGAGCTGGAAGAAGCCAGAGGAAGGAGGGGAGAGAAATCAAGCATTCAGAACTTCTGTATGTTTTTATTCTTCTCCCATCCCCGCTGCCAGAGGCTGGTGGTCTTCACAGGATACGGACAGCAATCGAGAGCCTTCTCTGCCAACCAGGTGTATGTGTCGGCTTGGCGGGCTCTGGGGTTTGCATCTCCAGGCGGTGATTTGTTTGCTTCACCGCCGCCTGCACCCACGGGTCATCCCCTGTGGTCCATCTGTGCAGGGCTGCTGTTTGCCTATGCTAGTGCTGGGCAGGTATCCTGCTGACAGGTGACTGCAGGACCGAAAGGGGCAGCTGCCCGACAGCAGCATTGCCAGGCAACGCGGGACGACTTTCCCATAGATCCAACTTCATGGTTAAGCTCCTCGCAGAGCCCGGTCTCTGCCCAGCGCACTCGGGAGCAGAGGGACAGTGGGACTCTGTGACCTGAACGGATCACAGCAAAAGCCCTCGGGCCGAGAGGACGATTATTTTCTCCAAGCACTGTGTTTGTGATGCGTGCGGCACACTTTTGAATTGATAATCTTGGTGGACCACGGAGGCGATTTCACCGTATTTCACAAACTCGTTCAAAAAGGCTTTTTGTCTTTTAGAGTTTTTTTGGATGATTTCCTCCCTATTGGAAAATTTCTGATTTAAAAAAATGCTTTTTTTCAAGTAATTCCTGCTTCGTGCTGTTGGCAGTCGTTACATTTGGAGACCTCTCTGGCTGGATGAGGCTGGATGAGAGGTGCCATTGTTTGTGAAAATAACTAGATCCAGGCTTGGACAGCGATCCAAAATAACAGCCAGTGTTTCGGGAGCTCTGCCCAGGCCTGGGTAGACCTTGTTTCGTTTAATCCACATAACGACCCTGTGAGGGAAGGGGCGTCAGCATCCTCTTTGTGTAAATGGGAGGTGGAGGAAGGAGAGGCCATGGAACTTGGCCAGGATTGTGGGGGTTTAGCTCAGACAGTTTAAACCTAGAGTCAGTGCTTAAAGCTGCTGTCCTCAAGCTAACTCTGCTTGTCGCTGGGCGGTGAGATTGTGGGAATTTTTATATTCATCATCCTGTCTGTGTTTTCTTACTTTTAACATGCAACACTTTTCCAGTAGGGAAAAGAATCCTAAACTACATAAAACTAGAGAAAAAATAAGACGAGTCCGAACCTTTTTGGAACGCAGAGAGTTTAAAAAATTTCCAGTGCACTTTCATCTAATTATTCCTGTTTCACTGTTTTGGCAGTACTTTGGCAATTCAAAAAATTTGCAAAGTCATTAGAATCACCAAGTATGTATTTATGTCTTATGTTGGTATATATGTTACTTTGCAATCTACCCGGATTCATCGTGATGAATCGGTGGACATTTTAGGCTGTTTCTAACTTAACGCAGAGCTGGAAATAATTGATTGGAAATAAATTAGAAGGAAAAACCACAAAGTAGAAAAAAAATGGAATCGTAGATGAAATAAAGTGTTATAAAACCACTTTAGGATGTTCCAGAATTATTAATACTTGAGGAAACATTGGGACAACAGTTTGGATCAGATTGTCGTCCCGACAAAGTTATATTCAACTAAACTGCGTTGTATTAGATACTCGGTTTTGTGGATGGCCCCCATGGGAACTGTCTTCTGTACGGGACTTGCCCGCTTGTGAGACAGAGCTCATCTGGAATAACCAGGTATGGGATTTCCTAGTCTCCATTGCAGCTGGGGCATGAGTGCCATGCTAATCATACGGCTTTGTATGAGAAGCTGGTGACAGAAAGAAGCAGGGACCGCGCCGAATCTGTATTTGTGAGGGCAGTAGCATCAGCAGTGCTTATGTCCAGTTTCCAGAAGGTACAGTGACAACGGTTATGGAAATGGTGTCCAGGGGTCCGGGGTGCTGGTGATGCAGTTACAGCATCTGTGTCCTCACTCGATTCGTTCTGTGATGTATTTATAGGATTGCACCTGGCTGTTTACTTCTGTTCCTCTCGAGTCTTCGAGCTACTCAATAACCATTTAATAAATTTTATTTCTATTTAAATAAATCAGACTTAGTTTCTATTACGTTCAGCTAAAAGCTGATGGATACACATGTGCTACCATTTATTTCCATATATTTACCATGTAT
>NW_011888853.1:314365-315865 GCF_000151845.1 Pteropus vampyrus | reverse complement strand
GGTTAGTGAGGGGAGTTCCCAGGCTGTAGTCTAGAACGCAGGGAGTTGTCCACATATGCTGCGAGGATCCCTTTGACAAACTTTCCCTGAGTCCTCCTCAGGTGTCTCTGCACCGCCCTGCTGTAGGGGCTGAGGCCAAGCATTACTTACAACTAAGTTAAACTCCAAGTATTAAAAAACCCAGAAGAACGGTGGCTTACATTGGGTAGAAAAAGCCTATGAGTAGTCCAGGGCTGGTATCCTGTCTGTCCCAGTGTCGAAGACCCAGGGTCTTCTTGTCTCGTTGCTCTGCTCATGGTTGCTTTTGTCCCCAGCGTCCCTTGTGGTCCAAGAGGGTTGCTAGAGTGACAGCCATTGCATTGCATTCTTGCCAGCAGGAGAGGAGGAGAAGGGTCCGCTTCCTCCTTTTAAGACACCTTCTGGTTGCAGCTTTAGTCACATGACCTTGCATAGCTGCAAGGGATCCTGGGAAATATAATCTTTATTCCCCGGTGGCCATGTGTCCAGCTAAGAATTGAGATTTCTTTAATTGAGGATGGAGAAGAGAATGGATTCCTGACGACAACTAGCTGTGTGTACCCCAAGCAGTTATAAAGAGTAGGGTGAGTTTATTGTCTGAGGGAGGAAATCAACATGTACACTTGTTAACGACCATGCAATGTATTAAATGTGTTAATAGTGATGTAGGAAGAGGACTGTGGAGGATAAGAAGGGAGAGGCAGCATGATAGAGTGTAGAGGCCCAGCTGAATCTGGCCTAGAGCGTGACTACCTGGGTTTGAGTTTGTTTGACATCTGCTAGCTGTGTTACCTTAGGTAAATTCCTCACCTCTACCCCTGCTTCCTAGGGTTGCTACATAAAATACAGGGCACCCAGTGTGCCAGTATTAGAGACATGGTTATACTAAAAAAAATTTGTCATTCATCCAAAATTTAAATTGAACTGGGTATCCTATATTTGTATTTGCTAAATCTAGCAACCCTACCCCTGTCCCACCTGTAAATGGGTGTTATCAAACTTAATAAAGAGATAGCCGATGAATAATATATGTGTGTATGTATGTGTGTGTATGTATATATACATGTATGTGTGTGTGTGTGTGTGTGTGTGTGTATCCCCTGAGAGTTAATTATATGCTGGACACTATTCTAGAATAAATTTAGAATACAATTCTAGGGATAAGACTTATACTATGGTATGGGTTGTTTAAGGATTAGACGAGAAAGCTCAGGGTCAGAGCTCATTGCTAGTTATGTTGCTGCCACCCCTGCTCTTCAGCCTGGGGAAGCTGTGGTGGAGAAGAGGCTGATGGGTCCCAGGAGGACGGCTTCTGATGGGTAATGCTTTGAGACTTGTGACAGGGTAAGTAGATGTCGACCTTCTGGAGTGGCCATAGAAGTGTCCCGCCCACCCCAAGATCCAGTCCATGTTCTCGCCTCTCTAGAAAGCCTCCTGGGGCTCCTTTGACTGAAAACCTTCATCCGTCCTGTATAGTACATG
>NW_011888853.1:309951-314315 GCF_000151845.1 Pteropus vampyrus | reverse complement strand
AGACGAGAAAGCTCAGGGTCAGAGCTCATTGCTAGTTATGTTGCTGCCACCCCTGCTCTTCAGCCTGGGGAAGCTGTGGTGGAGAAGAGGCTGATGGGTCCCAGGAGGACGGCTTCTGATGGGTAATGCTTTGAGACTTGTGACAGGGTAAGTAGATGTCGACCTTCTGGAGTGGCCATAGAAGTGTCCCGCCCACCCCAAGATCCAGTCCATGTTCTCGCCTCTCTAGAAAGCCTCCTGGGGCTCCTTTGACTGAAAACCTTCATCCGTCCTGTATAGTACATGGGTTTATACCTCTCCTTTTGGCCATTAAGGAAAAAAAATTCTTACATCTCTCATTCCATACAAGATTCGAGGTGACTTGGTCGGCAACTCCTCATTGACTACCATGGCTCAGCTCTTCTATTTCTCTTTCCCTCCCTGCCCAAGTTCTTATACCGTTTGATGTTCCGTGGTCTCCCTGCCTTGTTTGTAAACTTCCTGAGTTCTAGGCCCATGGTTGGAAGGTGCTGCAAGGTGCTTCCTTGGGAGTGTCTCCTGAGAGGTAGACCACCCCCAATCTTTCACATCTTTGAGTGAAGAATAAGTTTCAAACACACCCTTTCCCCACCCATGCCTCTCCCCGGGCATCAGCTGGGAGAATCTGCAGAGGTGACTATATGGCTCTGCAAAGAATGACCTCAGGAGCTACCTTGGTGACAGAGGGAAGAGTGTAAGTGACAGCAGCCCTGATTTAAGAGACTTTGAATATGGAGCCTCTCTGCGAAGTCTATTCGAAGAAAGGGTTTCTTGACTGAGTAAAAAGAACAATGAACGCCTCTGTTCTAGATGAGGAGTTAATGGCCTGGTGTTACCCATACGTTTCAAGGCACCATGAACCTCCTGAGTTTATATGCAAAGTTGGGGTGTGTATATATGTTTGCGTTTTTCTGGGGGGCACCTCCATAATTTCTGTCGACTTTTCAAAGGAGTCTCTAACGAAATTTCAAAGGGCTTCCTCTAGAAGCAACTCGTATTTCTTATAGCATTTCAACTCTAGCTGGACCCTGTGTCTCCTCACAGCGGGGTGCAGGCTGTCCCTTTGGAGTTCAGCTCCCTTGAGGTCATTGCGGAGTTCACCTCGGCCTCTCCACCTTGCAGGTGGCGGGTGGTGGGGGTGCTCTCAGAGTGGGGATGCATTTTAACATCAGCCCAGGTCACACATGATTAGGAAGGTAAATCTGCTGGGGGAAGTAGGGGGAGATGGATGACTTCTACTAGCATCAAAAACTAATTATAAACGCTTTTGCATTATCTACAGCTCGGGATTTCTGTGCCGTAGCATGTACAGTTGGGAGTTGGCTGTGCTAGGATGTAGAAAGGCAGAAAAAAACAAAAGGGAACAGGGGACTTGTTGGTCCTGGAACAAGGAGCACAGCATAGATCCTCCCCTGCAGTGGGACGCTCTTTCCTTCACTATGGCAGAGGTCGGCAAACTTCTCTCATGGCCAGATAGTGAATGTTTTTGGCTTTGTGGGCCGTATTGTGGCAACTATTCACCTCTTCCATTGGAGCAAAATGGCCATAGACAGGTATCACATATATGAGTGACTGTGGCTGTGTTCCAATAAAACTTTATTTACAAAATGCAGGTGGTGAACAGATATGGTCCATGAGCTGTAGTATACCCACCCTTGAATTAAAGTTTATGAGGGCCTAGTTCATTCCTGCTTCTTCCTTTCCCCTGAAAGTTTCAACAGCGCAGGTTAACGGGATCCTGGGACTCCTACTCGGTCCCTCCTGGGGTCGGTCCCATTGCTTCTAGGACACACCGACCCGCTCAGATTGTAAATGGATCTTGATACTTTCTGGGCCACATTTTGTGCAGCCTAGTTCTTGGAAAAGCGAGCTTTAGCTGCCTTTTCTTGTTAATGACTCTCGTTTCATAAGCCTGTTTGGATGGTCCCCTTGCAACTCGATCCAGCTATATAATGCTTTTCCAATCTGTGTCGATGGGTTCCTGGGGACAGGAGATGGAGCCCAGGACCGACTTCTCGAGGGCATTGCTGTCCAAAGCCTCACCCACCAGTGTCGTCCCCGCTCACAACCAGGCAGCATGGCTCTCGTGGGAGCAGCTGCCTCTCACGAGCCCATTTGCAAAAATAATTAAAGATACGTAATTATACATTCATTTGTATGTGTGTCTACAGCTTGTTAAAATTGAGGTAAAAATATATAACATAAAATCTACCATCTGTGGGATAATAGAAAAAATATATACATTGGTCTCTGCCCCGGTTCCTGGCACAGGGTCCCTAAAACCCTTGTGAATTCCTGTAATAAGGGCACCAGGGGCACCTTTTGTTCTAATAAGGTGACTCTGGGCAGGCTCTTGGATGGCTTCCAGATGGCAGTGGTCCCCAGGAGAAAAACCAAGCTGTGATCGGAAGCTTGGAATTTTCAACCCTCTCCCCTTTCTTCAGAGAAGGAAGAAAGGCTGGAAATGGAGTTTAAGATCAATCATGCCCACATGAGGAAGCCCCCATAAAATCCCACTCGTATGTGGTTCAGAGAACTTCCAGGTGGGCTAACACATCTGTGTACCAGAGGGTGACACACCCCAACTCCACGGGGACAGATGCTCAATGTTCAGGACCCTCTCGGACCTCATCCTATGTGTCTCTTAAACTGGCTGTTCATCCTTTATCATGTCCTTTAATAAACATAAGAAGCGTTTCCCTAAGTTCTGTGATCCACTCTAGCAAATTTTCATACCTGGGGAGTAGGGGGATGGGGACCTCTGATTTGTGGCCAAATTGGACTGAAGTTGTGGTGACCTGGGGACCCACTACTTGCCATGAGCTTCTGAAGGGGGGGGGGGGGGGTGGTGGTCATCTTGTGGGATCTGACGCTGTCTCCAGGTCGATAGTGTCAGAACTGAGTTAAGTCGCAGGACAGCCAGCTGGCGTCGTACGGAAGTGCTCGGTGTGGGGGAACCCCGCTCCACGTTTGGTGACAGGAGTGTCAGGAGTGAAGTGTTCTGTGTGAGTAAAGAGACACAGGAGGAAAAGACTGAATTTTCCCAAGACTCCGTCTTAGCCATGTTTAAGTGTGTGGCGCAGTGTCGGTAGCTATAAGCACGTCATCTCGCACGACTGCACTTCTAGACCCTTGGCAGCTACTCATCTACTTTCTCATTCCAAGACTGTGACTCCTCTAGGGAACCTCGTAGGAGTGGAATCATGTCGTACTTGTCTTTTTGTGACTGGCTCATTTCAGTCCTCAAGGTTCATCCACATGGTCCGTATGTCAGAATTTCCTTCCTTTTTTTTAAGGCTGAATAATATTCCATTGTATGGTTGGACTGCATTTTCTTTATTTCTCTATTGATGGACATCTAGGTTGCTTCCACCTCTTGGTTGGTGTGAATAATGCTGCAGTGAACATGGATGCAAATATCTCTCTGAGTTCCTGTTTTCAATCGTTTTGGATCTATACCCAGAAGAGAGATTTCTGGATTGTATGGTGATTCTATCGTTAATTTTTTGAAGAACTCCCATAAACTGTTTTTCATAGCAATATACCATTTCACATTGCTGTCAACATATTTAGAGCTTTTGTTTTTGTTTTTGTTTTTAAAGGGAAAACATTTAAATAGAATCATCTATAGAGTTACATTCCCTCATTGATTCCCAAGGAATGTGTCTACCCATGGCTAATACACCAGGCCGGACAAATCCTAGCTCTGTTGGAGTAACAGTCTTGCTGAGGAGACAGTCAATAACAAATAGGCATAACATTCCACTAGAGGAATAAGAGAAGAGTTTAATTTAGCTATGTTTGGGGGGGAAAGTGGCATCGGGGCTTCCAGGATAAAAATGGAAGCGGACGCAACCCATGACTCTCTCGAAGTCAGGCAGATGCGTCTGCAGAACCCACAGTTGGAGCTTAGCTGTGGTGACCCAATTCATCGGAGATTTTTTTTTTTTTTTAAATCAGGGCGAAAGTCATGTACTATAAAATTAAGCATGTTAAGTGTACACTTCAGCAGCACTTAGTACACCCACAGTGGTGTGTAACTACCACTTCTGTCTAGTTCCAAAACATTTTCGTCCCTCCAAAACAAAACCCTCGTACCCACTGAGCAGTCGCTCTGCATGCCTCCGCCCCGCTCAGTCCCTAGCGACCACCGATCTGCTTTCAGTTTTTGTGGATTTACCCATTCTGCCTATTTCGCGTAAACGGAATTACGAGGTATGTGGCCTTTTGTGTCTGGCTTCTGTCAGTGAGCATAGTTTTGAGGTTCATCCGTGTTGTAACACGTGTCAGTGCTTCATCCGTTTTCATGGGTCAGTAACCTTCCGTCTCATAGACGCACCCATTTC
>NW_011888853.1:299331-309901 GCF_000151845.1 Pteropus vampyrus | reverse complement strand
AGAATCATCTATAGAGTTACATTCCCTCATTGATTCCCAAGGAATGTGTCTACCCATGGCTAATACACCAGGCCGGACAAATCCTAGCTCTGTTGGAGTAACAGTCTTGCTGAGGAGACAGTCAATAACAAATAGGCATAACATTCCACTAGAGGAATAAGAGAAGAGTTTAATTTAGCTATGTTTGGGGGGGAAAGTGGCATCGGGGCTTCCAGGATAAAAATGGAGGCGGACGCAACCCATGACTCTCTCGAAGTCAGGCAGATGCGTCTGCAGAACCCACAGTTGGAGCTTAGCTGTGGTGACCCAATTCATCGGAGATTTTTTTTTTTTTTTAAATCAGGGCGAAAGTCATGTACTATAAAATTAAGCATGTTAAGTGTACACTTCAGCAGCACTTAGTACACCCACAGTGGTGTGTAACTACCACTTCTGCCTAGTTCCAAAACATTTTCGTCCCTCCAAAACAAAACCCTCGTACCCACTGAGCAGTCGCTCTGCATGCCTCCGCCCCGCTCAGTCCCTAGCGACCACCGATCTGCTTTCAGTTTTTGTGGATTTACCCATTCTGCCTATTTCGCGTAAACGGAATTACGAGGTATGTGGCCTTTTGTGTCTGGCTTCTGTCAGTGAGCATAGTTTTGAGGTTCATCCGTGTTGTAACACGTGTCAGTGCTTCATCCGTTTTCATGGGTCAGTAACCTTCCGTCTCATAGACGCACCCATTTCGTTCATCCATTCATTAGTCGGTGGACATCTGGGTTGCTTCCACGTTTTGGTCACTGCGAACACAGGTGAACGGGGATCTGTCTGAGTACCTGTTTTCAGTTTTCTGGCTCACAGGCTTTGGCACCATGGAGGTCACCCAGGTTCCGTCCCGTCGTAAGAGGCAGAGCAGTGCCTTGCTGCAGTGAGTGGGTGGAGGCTTCGTAACCTGAGCCTGGCTGGGACTCCCAGGCAGTGTTCCGCACATGCTGTACTTTTCCTCCTGTCTGGGCCTGGGTTCAGCAGGGATGAGCCTGGGCACTCTCTCCCTCATCTTTCGAATCTTGCAAAGTTCCGGCTGTTCTCATATAGCCCCCAACTCCCGTAAACCTCCTTTACCCACGGAGACGAGCAATCCACGTGGTCAGCCATCCTGGAGTCCAGGAGCCCCTACTTACTCCAGCTTTCTGGCTCGCATCTGTGGGCACTGCAGGTCCTCTGGCGATGTCACCTGAGGCTCTGACTTTCCTATACAGTACTTAATGGAGCTGGAGGTAGAACCAGGTGGTCCTCCAGGGTAGGAATGGAGGTGGAGGTAGGCTCTGACTTCACCTCTGTCCCCAGGTAATTCCTTTTGTAAGGCAGCCTTTGCTTGCAGGCACTGATGGATGTTATGGGCCAGTAGAGGTGACGAGGTGATGTTGTGGAAGCTCCTTCCCCAGGAGGAAAGCATGCCCTCTCCCTTGGTGGTTCTTCCCCTGCCCCCCCCCCGCCCAACCAGTGGATCCCCTAGCAGATTCCCCCAGGGCAGAGAAGAGGTAATTGTCCTAGGATGGAGGTTCAGAAGATTCTAGAATTCTCTACTCAGGTGGTAGAGTTGGCCAGAGTCCTGGGTTCTGAGGTTCTCTCTTCAGATGCTTCTATTTCAGGGCAAGTGACTTGCGAAGCTCCAGGGGTCACCATTTGGTAATTGCCGGGAGGGCCATCACTGGTAGGATTGAATAGATGCCAGGAAAAGGACAATGGAGAGGGGGAGAGAAAGAAGGACGGGCGTTCACAGGAAAAGACACACCCCCGAGAGAAGCAGGCGAGGCTGCAGAGGGTCCTGCTCCCATGGGTCCAGTAGTTCAGTTGTCTCCCACGTCTTTGACCTTGAAGGGCTGAATTTTCTGTAGCGTTGAAGCCTCTCCAGCACTTAGCAGAGGGCTCAGTGCGCAGCAAATGCTCAGTAATGAGTCAATTAACGTAAATGAATGACGTCTTCCGCTGGCATGAGGCTGGGGTGGGTGTGCAGAGCCCACCAAGCTGCCTCGTGACCCTGACTTTAGGGACGTCCCCGCCTTAGATGGTAATTTGCTTGCTGGGCCTCCAAGTAACACAAGTTACCTCTGCCGCAAACAGAATCAAAACGAAATGTCAACTGGTTATTGGGGTTCAATTCAGGAAATAATCATGTTTCTTGCCCAGGTCGGCCTGGCTTCAGGTCCTCAGTGATCTGATTGACAAGGGTTTCGAGAACTCTGTATTCGCTTATTAGTCTAATGGACACACATGGTGGCTTCCCAGGGCAGAGCTGCTTTTATGTCGTCCTGTATTCCTTGGGCATAAGCTACCACTGGGGGACATCTGCATTATCTAATTTATTCCTTTGAAGCATTTCATTTTTGTTGGTTGCTCTTTAAAGGTCATTACCAAATAAACATGGAACGAAAGGTCAATGCACCCCGTGGAGAAATCATCATACATCAGCTTCGGTCCTGTCCGATTCCAGCGCCTACCTCCTTATTGGCAGAGCCTCGTCTTCCGGTTTTATGTGGCTAATTGTGCTTCTCGGCTCTGAATCTGGGAATGAAGGTTCACAGTTGTTGGATGGCAACGAATCCTAATTGTTGCAAACCTTAATCTATGGGAATTAAGTTCTTTCCGGTGATCGCCAAGGAGTAATATGAGTTGTGGCCAGCAGCACGGCACGACTGTCTTCCTGCCCCAGATGGATCGGATGCTTGGAGACTTGTAGATGAAGTGGTGGATTCGCTGAGCGGGATTTGGGAAGAACACAAGGATGGGGTTTGGGCAAAAGATCAGGGATATTCACCTTTGTCTGTGGCTTTTAACTAGTAAAGAAGGAAAACACAACATGAGAGGAATCGGTAAGGCTGCGTAGATGGAAGCTTTGTGCCACGAAGGACAGGCAGGGCTGACAAGTCCCCGTCCTCGTGAGCACTCAGAGAGGGTGTTTGCTCAGGCTACTGTACTCCCAGGGGAATGGCGGGGGCGGTGAAGGGCCCAGGCTAGGCCATCGGAAGAACAACTGGAAAAACCCCTATTTAGGTTTGAAGAGCAAAGCATCGAGATGACCTGAGTGCTACCTCGAGGTAACAGGAAAAAGATGTAGGTAGCTCCAGAGGCAAACCTAGAACCACTGGGTAGAAATTCTGTGGGAGCAGATGTGACACTCTTACTAGATTGATAGGGTGTCTGTCACAGGTAGGGTTGAAGAAGAGGCCACGCCTCCACTTTGGGGGATGCAGTAGAGGATGCTTGTGCATTTTGCTGTGCCACACCCCCCAACTCAGCGGCCGACCTCTGATTTGTTTCAGCCAGAGACTTAGATAAGCCAAGGCAGTGGTTCTCACGTGTCTCTGCCCTGACACAATAAAGGATATGTGGCCCTTTCACCCCCCCAACAGTGTTCCCAGGGCAGTTATTCTCAATTACGGGACCTTGGCATCTGAGATGTATCTTAGACACTCCGCTCGTCAGTGTGGGGTGTGCCTCAGTCCCTTTATCCGTGGAACGGGCACAGTGTCAGTAGCTAGCTTCATAAGGTTCTCGTGAAGCTTAAATCAGTCACGACAGGTCAAGTATGGAGAATGGTACTTAGCACATGCGAAAGTGTTAGCTATCGTGTGTAACTTTCAAAAGTTTCTGAGATAGTTCCGATACATGTCCCTGGCCCTCTCCACCCCATCCCCAACCTGACCGGTTGAGAATCTCCGGTCCAAGCTAGAAGGAGGTCTCTGAACCAGTGAACTCATGGGTGAATTCAGCAAATCCATTTCTTTAGGTGCTGGCGAAACAAGGCTGAACAACATCGCAGGGCGACCGTGTGCTGTGGAGCTTGCATTCTCAGAGAGAGGACACAGGCCGATCCGTCACCACCCTACGGCCCCTCCCCCTTGCCCCACACAACTGAAAACAAACAGAACTTGCAAGTTGTTCAAGTTTGCATAGGTCCATCCCAAGATCCACACCCCTGCCCATTCTCCCTGCACTCGGAGACAATTTAACGATTATCTCTAAGTATTTAAAACCCACCATGTGCTGTAGCGCCCTCTGCTGAGCTACCATGGCTTCTCGATGCCTCGGTTTCCCTAAGTCCATCCTTGCAGTTGAACTTTCTAACTCCTGATGTCCAAAGAGAAAAAAGAGGCTTCTTCTTTCTCCAGGCTGCTGCTCCCTGGGTCACATTAGCCACCAGTAAAAGCAATTATTTTAACCTCTAGTCATTTGCTGTTGGATCACCAAGGCACCTCAGAACTCCAGACAGGCCCTAAGAGAGAAATCTGGTTGAAAGGTTGAAGGGCTGATGGCTGGCATAATTGTCATCTGGGGCTGCTCATCATGCTGATGTGCTGACTGCCCTCTCTGGTTTCATGACTTGAGAACTCAGGGGTCCTGGGTAGTATAGAGGGGTTCATTTCTGGCCCATGATACCCTCGCAGATACCCTAACCCACCTCACTTTCAGGGGTGGAAGCCAGTCTCTGCCAGCAACGTGCAGCCATGGTCCAGATGTTCAACTTACTCAGCCTGGCAGCTTACCCCATGCTTTATCATAGATACTCTGTAGTTGAAGAAAAACCTCAGCTAGTTAGAGGGAGTTCAGAGGAAAGACAATGAGGCCGAGAGGATGGGGAGGTGGACCTGGTGTAGGTGCTGAGGGAGAGCCTGGAGGAGGAAAACAAAGTTGGGAAAAGGCCCATCGGTCATGGCTGAGCATGGAACCCATGACTGCGTAGAAGACGGTGACTAATCGCGGTCCAGCCTTGCTGAAGAAAGGGGTTAAACTGTGTCACGGGAGATTTTGCTTAGACCTAGCTGAGTTAGAGAGCAGAACGCTGCATTTTGTTGACTCTAAGACTCCATCAAGCCGAGCGAGGATGCACTATGATTTTGTGAACCACCGAGGAAGAGAGACACTGCCTCAAACCATACGACTTGCTTATACTGTCCCATTGTCACGACCAACTCTTTCCTCGGGGCTAAGAGCGTCCCCGGACTCTGCTTCTTTCCAGCCTCCGAGGCCCTGCTGAGAGTTTTATGCCTGTGCTTTCGATGTGGAGTGGTGATCAAGCCATGATCGCTGCGTCGCACCTGCCACCTGGCTGACGGCCATCGTAACAGCGCACGGGTGAATCAGATTTCCGAGATGCCAGATTGGGGGTGGGGTGGTGGTTTGTGCATCTTTGCATCAGCCAAATATGGTCGTTAACCTTCTCCAGGCGCCTGGGGTGAGGGTGAGGCTGAGGCCGGCCTGGAGGCAGAGGGGGGAGTTCTCTTCAGTCCCCAAAACTTCTGGGGCTACTTGGACGGTCAACAGCACTGGGGACAGTGGAGACCGGAGCTGCAGTGCCCTGGCTGCTTCAGCCCATGTCTCATGCCGCCAGGGCCGAGGAGTAAGCCGGATGGTTCCTCCAGTGGTTCTAGCAGAAACTAGCCAGTCCTTTTTTTTTTTTTTAACAATGCCGTTAGAAACCCTCCAGTACCATTCAGCACGCCGCTCTAATGAAAAGGGAAAAGGTCTTTCTTGTGCTCTGGGGGTTTAATAATAAGAGCAGCTGTGAGTGGCGGGACGGAGCGATGCGGCAGGCGGTGCGAGCTTATGGCAGTTGGGCTGTTTGTCTTCATTAGCGTCATCCACAGAAAGCATCACCTTAGACGTGGCGTGGGCCCTTAGGTCACCCAGCTGGTTCTCTCCAGGAGCCCGCAGGGATCAGCGTGGCCTAGTTTTCAAGACTTTAACAAATTCCCTGGCGGGAAGAAGCACCCTAATGTCTCACTCCCATTGCCCTAAGAGTGTCTCTTCTTCATCTGAGATGGTGCTTCTCAACTGGGGGCTGTGTTGGACAAAGTCTGGAGACGTCCCTGGTCGTCACAACTGGGAGGGGGTGCTGCTGGCATCCAGTGGGTGGAGGCCAGGCTTCTGCTGAGCCCCCGACCGAGCACAGGAGAGGGCCCCTCCCCCAACAGGGAATGATCGGGCACAAGATGTCAGGGGTGCCTGGGGTGAGACATGCTAATAAACAAAGCAACCACCGAAACCAAGATGCTGTTCTCGACTGTCGCATTTCCCTTTCGTGAAATCTGGAGAGGAGGAGGGAGAGAGGAAATAAACTATTCTTCAGGCAGTATCCACCGCAGCCTTCCCGCAGTGCGATGCTGTAGCTGCTGATAAAAAGCTGAAATCTTGGCACTTTTCGATGGTTTCCCCCGATCTTGAAACACTAAAAGAAATTACACAGGCACAGACTCAGAGATTGCCGAAGGAACGAATTTTATCCCCGAAGCCTATGCTCCTCACACTTGACTGGGGATCTGCAGGTTCTTATTCACAGACTGGGATGAAGCCTGAGACTGTGCCTCTGTACCAGGCTCACCACCTGCGAGCTGCTAGGGGCGCCTGTGCTGCCCGAACATAGGTCACACATCGAGAAGCAAGGCACTGCCCTGACTGGTTGTATTCCCAGGTCTGTGGAGGGAGTGGGGTTACGGCTCCTGCCTTTCATTTAAATGTTGATGATGGGGAAACCCTTTGCAAAGTCCTGTGCATATCACATATGTGGTGTGATGTGGAGAGACCGACTCCTCCTAGTTTGTCCAGAATTGTTCCAATTAAAACCCCAAGTCCTGCATCCAGGAAAGCCCTCAGTCCTCTGAAATCAGGGGTGGGGTTAGAGAAATAACAGGTGGTTTATAGTTAGCATGGGATGGTTGGTCACCCTGTGAGCCCCACACTGTCCCCCAGGGAAGGCGTGGCTGGACCTTTCAAACTTCCTTTAAGGAGAAACGCTCTCTTCCCCATTGCACTGGGGACTGAAAGAAGGCTTTTCATTCATTCATTTGTTTCTCTCCCATTCTGGGAATAGAAGTAGATGTGAAGTCAGGAAACCTCACTACCTAACATCGGAGCACATTTTGTGTCGCCAGAAGGATTGTGTTTCTCATCCTCTAGCTGTCGTTTGTACTCTTCACCGAAAGGTCCCTCAACCTTTGTCTTTTCTTCTCTTCTTCCCATCCCTGTTACCGCAGCTTCCAGATTCTTCCCTGCCTTTCATGGGGCCACAGCCCTGCTCCAAAATTTTGGGCACTTCCTGACTGATACAGTTCTCGAGGGTTTTGCCCTCAAGGAAATAAGTTTTGTAATAGAGAGACAAAAAGTACGAGATGTTTCCACACTCTTAAGTAGTCTGTAGTCTCTGCGGGTGACAAATACACGTGAATCTTGTCTTTAAAAGGTCTGAGGTTTCATATAATAAAGGGCTGCCGTGCCAGATGGAGTGTAAGGTCTGTTGATGCGGATTTGCAGTTAAATTAGGGTACAAACAGTTAGCATGCTGTCTGAACCCTCCCTGAAATGACATGATCAATTTCCGTGGGGTTGGCCAAACATTCTTGGTTAATTTCTGCCTCTGGGCCATTCCTGATCAGGAATGCCTTCTCCATTCCTCTCTGCCTACCCGCATCCTTCACTGTTCTGTACGGATCCCCCCCTCACCGTCCCTGGCACTCTTCCAGCCCCTTAGTGCTCTCTGCTCTAGGACTTCCGGCATTTATTAGTGTGGCAGTGGTCACCACAGTCTGGCCCAACAGGGTTCAAAGACGGGGAAAGCCACATCAAGAGAAGAGAATGAATAAGCACTTAAGGGGAGGAGACCACCTTAGGGCGAGCTGGTCCCCAACCACCCTGCAGGTCTTGTCACCTCAAGTCTCACCAGCCTCCTGGAGCGGCAGCTGCACTTACTTCTTCAATTAGTTTGGCACTTAGGGATTTTCGTGAGGTCACACTGTAGAAGTCTTGCCTGGGAGTATGCGCTGTAAAAATTAAGAGCCTTAAAAAAAGTAGGTCGCCGCTTATTTATTTGACAAATATTTATTGAGCGCCTTCTCTGTTCACTGGTGAGAGAGCACATGTTCATTATAATTCTCCTGAGGGCTGGAAAACCTAACTGGTATACCTGTTAGAGCAGCAATGGGCAAGGGTGGAAAGCTGCTCACGTAGGTAACTGTTTCGCATGGGTATATTTACATGACTGGTTTCTCAAAGCCAGGGACTGTGCGTTTCATTTATTCTCTACCCCCTGCAGCCACGATGCCCAGCTTGGGGTTCCTGAACTTGAAGAGACTGCCTAGTGTTATGTTCATCAATTATTAATATTTCCAGGAGCCAAATGAGGCAAAGGCAAATTAAAATCCAATTTCTTTGCTTTGGGCTGGAGTGACAGCCTCTCAGTTCTGCCGCCTTGGCATCTCATGTTGATCTGAAGCTCTGACGGGTAGTTACATAAGTATGTCTTTGATGAATAAAAAAACAGGCCAAAGAATTAAATTTTGCTTAACATTGTTTATTTGACAGAAGTCTTTTAAACTATTTTTGGGAGGAGTGAGGTTAGAGAAATAATTGTAGGCGGTTTATAGTCAGCACAGAGATAGATGGTTGCATACTGTATAATCAGTGCTTGTTAAAATGAATACAAAGTAGATTTTGGTATTAACAAATCATAGTGCTTAGGTATCAACAGAATCGTGGAACTTCCCCACTGTGGGTATAGAAAGTTCTGGAAGAATTTCTCATAGCCTACTCAAGCCCAGAAGCAGGCACCTCAGGAGACAACATTCTAAAGTCCAACTGCCACGTGTCCCTCTGATTGGCAGCTGGGTGTGTGTCAGGGGCCCTGCGTGAAGCTGCACAGTTTGTACTTTCTGGGGCTGGAGGGAGGAGAAAAGGAGCCTCAGAAATGAACACTTTGCTCTGAACTTGTGGTTTCCAGGGTGTGTCTGGGGAGCATTTGAGATGGCCAGAGAAACGAGGTCCCTGGTAGGTGGCGGGAGCCCACATACCCGTGAGCCTCTGAGGGCTCAGATGTTCTGTCTGAGCTCGGACCCCGCCGACCATCTGTTTGTGGAACTGGAAGGCAAGGGCCATAAACTGCAGTGTGACAGGCTCTCCCGGTGGTGACAGGCGGCCCCCGGGGGCTCCTGGAAGGGAGGGAGGGGCCATTCTCCGGCCTCTGGTCCTCATCGCGTGGGGACTGTCTACCTCATTCTGCAGCTGGCCGGTAGAAGAGCTAATGAGGTGAAGACAATTCTTGGGAAATGATTGATTAAAACGAATTGTGGAAATTTTCAAGGGAACCTGGCTTTCTAAAGAGCTGGTTATTTTAAACATCCAGGTGGCTTCGGCTGTAAGCAGAGAGTCTGTTTTACTGACCGAGGGTCTTGGGCTGAGAATCAGGAGTTTCACTATTGACTTTAGGTCTTATTATTTAAGCTCGATGAGCCTTGGTTCCTGTATTCACCTTCTTTTGTGCCTTATTAAAATATTTTTAAATTATGAAAGGAGCATAATATTATAGAAAGGGGAAAAAAACTCTACGCTCTCATCATCCAATGCCCCAACTACTTTAATTCGTATGAATTCCATTCTAGTCTTCTGGTACTTGGATATGTTTATTTTTTTATCATTGTAATAACAAATGGCATATAATTTTGTATGTGGCTTTTTTCACAAAATACGATAGCATAAATATTGCCTACATTGCTGTCTATCATTTTGACTAACTGCATAAAAGTCCACTGCAATTATGTTCTGTACTTTATCGAATTACTCTTCATGGTGCAGCTTTAGAGTGATCAATATCTTTCTTCTCCTGTATTTTAAATATTTTTATGAGGTACGTTCCTGGGAAATCATAGCGGTGGGCCAACCCCATTAGCAGGGATAGAGGGCACAGTGCGATTTGCAGACTCCATCATTCCGTTTAATTAAACAAATGATTTTTTGAGTACCGTTTATGTGTGAGGCTTTCTGCCTGTGTTATTATCGCTCGCAGGGCCCCGTGGAGGATTCGTGACCATGTTGCAAGGCCATAATGATAGTAGGTGAAAGGTCAGTGTAAATCTGGGCAAAGTCTCTATGACAAATCGTTTGAAAACAGTTGCAGAAGTTTTACCGTGAAAATCCGTGTCGTCTTCCTACTTCTTGTTTTCAGGATGTGCGAAGACGTGTAAGGGGAACCTCATTTGTTCGTTATGCCTGGAAAAGATTTGCGTGAGCGTTGGTGTTCTCACCCACTCCCTGTATTCCTGCTTACGATAATCATTTCCGTGGTCGAGATGGAAAGCTGTGACTCTAAGCCGGCAGCTTAGGATGATTAAGGACTCGCAGATGTGTGACATGTGGGAGTAATGGGGCTGGTGGGAGGTCTGGGTTCCGGCCCCAGCTCTGGCACCAACCAACGCCGTGTCCAGGATTGTGTTGCCGTCTGTGACGTGAGCAGCTTGGACCAGAGGCTTTCGGAGGTTCCTCCCAGCACTAAATTTTATGGTGTGAGCTACGGCGGCCTTCAGCCCTGTATTAGTTTATTAGGGCTGCCTAACAAGACACCACAGACAGGGTGACTTAAACAACAGTTCATTCTCTCACAGTTCCAGAGCCAGAAGCCCCAGATCCAGGTGTCGTCAGGGCCGGTTCCTCCTGCAGGCCCTGAGGGAAGGGTCTGTCCACGCCTCTCTCCTTGGCCTGCTGATGGCCACCTTCTCCTCCGTCTCCTCGCCCTCCCTGTTGGATTAGCACCCACTCTAAT
>NW_011888853.1:285397-298711 GCF_000151845.1 Pteropus vampyrus | reverse complement strand
TCTGCCCCTCGTCTTCTCACGGCCTTCTCTTCTCCGTGTCCTGCCTCTCCCCTTCTGTCTCTTGTAAGTTCTACACGTGTCATAGGATTTAGAAACCATCTGGTTAATTCAGGATGATCTCATCTTGAGATCTTTAATGACATCCATAAAGACCCTTTTCTCAGATAAGGGTACGTGCACAGGGGTTAGGATTTCGACAGATCTTTCTTAGGGGCCACCATTCACTGCACTGCCCAGGGCTTCTGAGACGACCTCATACAGGAGCCGTCCCTTTCGAGTCCCGGTCTCGTTGCCATCAAGCTCACTGAGGGGATCTGGAGGGCCTTGGACTCTGCTTCTCTCTTTGAGTCTAGAAGGTTAAGAGACCACCTCCCTACCTTTTTCTCTTCTGTACTTGAGGGGCTTCCTTCCCCACCATCCCATTTTCTGTGTTCTCCTGGAGAGAAGAGTAAAGCTTCTTGGAGTTTGGGCTCCTTCCCCATTCCCTGGGGCCTCTTAAGGTCTTTGTAGGCCCCCAGAAAACCCCTGCTTTGTGAGCTCTCACGTTGTATTGCACCGAACATATTAAAATGCTCCCTCATTTCACATTGAGTACTTATTTACCCCATAAAAATAATCAGATTTTCTATAATTTTGCTTTTGAAATTTTTTTGGCTCTAAACTTATTTGATTTATGATTGGCTGTGATTTCTCGGCCATTATTATGCATACTTAGGAGTCGTCTGGAAGTGAGAAAAGCTAAGCCTCAGATTGTTTTCTGAGTGTGATTAAAGTTTTATGACTACCGAAGTCAACAATTAATTTATAGTTAAGGATTTATTAATTTAAATTTCTACAGGATTTTTTTTTTTCAACCCCAAAGCCAATATATGCATTTATTTTATTTTTTTTCAATTCTTAAGCATTTCATAGGCCCCCGGAAAATCTGGAAACTCCAGCAGATACTGGTCACTAGTTTCTGATGGCCGAGGTGGCCCTGCTTGCTTCCTTGCCTCGTCCCATCATCCCACTAGGAAATAGTATCTGTCCTTCCCAAGACCCAGGGACCCCTGGTAGGGTGTCTGCTCCTTCTCTCCCTGCCTGGCTGGTATCAGGACTTCGGGCTCCAGCCGTGGTCTCCTCTGCGCTGTCCCTCCATCACGAATGCCCGAGTCCTGAAACGCTCTGTGGGCTTTTTTTGCTGAATCACCAACCATTTTCCTATTTCCTAATTTCGACATCGTGGCCTTCCTCGGCCTGGCTTGCCACCCCAGTGTCAGTGACAGGGCCGGCCTCACGTGGTCAGAGACCTGTTACAGTCGCTCCGGACCCCACACTTAGAAAGGCTCCCTGTTTGGTTTAATGCTCTGCTTCACTGTCTTGAAATTCTCAGTAATTTAATCTCTGAACTGGTGTTTTGTAAGCAAAGTTTGCAGTGAGCAGAGGAGAGACGCAGAAGAAAGGAAAGAGCTTTATATTTTTGTACTTTTTAATGGCACTTTTTTCCTGCCTTTTGAATAAGGGGCCTCCCATTTTCATTTTGCATCAGGCCCAGCAAATCATGTAGCCGGTCCCACCTACCGATGACAGCGAGAAGGACCGAGGGTGGTTTCTGGTGGCTCGTACAGCCGCTGGAGAAAGATGTCGGTGAAATTAGACACGTCCAGGCAGAGGGCAGTATTCTGGTTTCCTATTGCTGCTGGGACAAATGATCACATATGTCGTGGTTTAAAACAACATAAACTTATTATCTCTTAGTTCCAGATATCAGAAGTGCTAAAATCAACTGCTAACATCGGCTGCGCATTCTTGCTGGAGGTTCTAGAGAGAATCCGACTTCGTGCCTTGTCCAGCTTCTGGATGCTGCCCGCGTTCCCCGGCTCACGGCTGCGATGCTGTGACTTTGCTGCCCCCTCTTTTCCCTTACAAGGGACATTTGTGATTATAGCGGACCCGCCCAGATCATTCAGGATGATCTCCCCATGCAAGATCTTTAACGTAAGCACATGAGCAAAGACCTCCCTGCCCTGGAAGGCACCTGTTCATACATTTCAGGGATTAGGACGTCTGCCTACCAGTGGAAGCTGTTTGTTTTCCAGTTTAAACCTCTAAACATCCACCCCGAGTGGCATCAGGTTTTCGGGGGTTCTGAAGGTTATACAATTTTAAGGGTCCTCTTTAAGAAAAAAAATTAGAAATTTAGGTATGAATATGAATAGTACTTTAGAAAGAAAAGGAATCACAAGACGTAGAGTGAGGTCCTTTTCTTCTGAGGCCTCTTTTGGCAATTATCAGCAGCGCCGATACGTAGCCCGGCGCCCACCCATGCAGAACACGTTCTACTCCCAGCAACCCCCTCACAGTTGCTTCTCTGTCCACCGACAGAAGAGGGTTATCTCCTGTTGATTATCTCACTGTCTGGAGAGACTTCCAGCAGAGAAAGGCATGATGTTGCCTGAGAAATAAGAGGAAAGGAGCAGCTGAAAAATGAGACGACAGCTTTCACAATAAGCCTTAATTTATAACGCGCAGCGCCGTGCACAGAGCATCGGGACTGACAGCATCGTGAGGGCACGGGTTGTCTGTCTCACTTGCTGGTGCGTATCCAGGGCCTCACGCATGCCTGTCCCACAGTAGGTGTGCAATAAACATTTGCTGAATGGGTGAGTGAACCAATAGGTCATTCATTGATCTATACAGCTATAAAGGAACAGGCTTGATAAATAGAATTTATTTGTTCAGTGGTTCCCCTCGGCGAACCTAGCAAGATGGCCTCCACAGAATTACTTATGAGATGCCAGGAGACACGTTTGAAACAAACATGGAAAATTCAGAAAAACTGATTTATGTTGATTATTATCTCAGAGACAGGTTTAATTTCAATTTAATCTGGTGGTTTTTATCTAGTAATTCCATAGGTTATTAAGTCAGCAGTCGAGCAAGCTTGGGTTTGCTTTTTAATATCCATCTCAGTGCTAGAAACTCCTCTTCCAACAATGGATTTGTATGAAGTCAGTAGAGCCTGTACTTTTATGCCCCCGCTTGAACATAGGTGGTGCAGGTTCAGAATCAGTCATTTAGACCAAGGTGAGAAAGGACCTGACTGCTGACTCAGTTTCTCCCTCGAGCCCTCGAGGGCAGCTCTTCCCTGTACCAGGCTCTGAAAAGTGGCACCAGGTCACTCTTGGCTCCTTTGGATGGTGCTTAGGAAATGAAAGGCTGGTTAGACTCTCTTCTCCATTGAGGGCAGCCCGATCTGACCCACCTGTCGGGGATTCACTGCCAAAGCCCAGGCATTTTCATTTAGGAAGCCCTGTGATGTCATAGTGTCCCGATGATGTCCTCAGGACCTTAGATAATCAAGAACCAAAGGGGTAGAGGAAATTGAGCACATAGCATGTTTGATTGTACGTATATTTATGCACCGATTGTGCTGGAATAGGCAGGTGGTACCCTTCTTTCTTGCATTTTTGGGTAAATCACGTGCTACCCAGTGCCTTGACTGATACCAGTTGCTTCTTAAAGGGCATGTTAAATTTTATAGAGTGATTTTATCATTATTAAACACACTAAAACGATTACTTTATGGGTTTACACTAGGATTCCTATTGACATTTTGGGCCGGATAATTCTTTGTCGTGGGGTTGCCTTGGGCATTGTTGTTGTTGTTGTTGTTTGTTTTTTTTTTTGTTTGTTTTTTAAAGCATACCTGGTGTCTACCCACTAGCACCCTTCCGCTTGCCGTTTGTACCCTGTGGGGCAAAATCACCCTTGGCTGAGAGCCCTGGATGACTATCAAGTTACAATGGAAGTAGTTGGGACAATCTGATCCAATAGACACGTACTGTTTTCTCATTACTCTCAGGAAGGTCTTTAATATGTAAAGTATAGCCAACAAGTAACACTTTTGTATCTGAGTAACTTATCCATTCAATAAGTAGTGAATGTCTACTATGTGTCGTGCGCTGGGGACACGGCACTGCTGTCTTGGAGCTTGCATTTGGGGGGACTGAATAAATAGGCATGCCAGATATCCAGAAGCGCCATGAAGAAAATAAAGAAGTTCGGAAGGTCTACATCAGAGTGGGTGTTCAAGGAAGGCCTCTGCAGAGGTGACATTTGAGCTGAAATCCAAATGACAAGAGGGAGCCAGGCAGGTGAAAAATCTGAGAGACGGATGCACCAGGTTCTAAGCAAGTGTTCCAGAGGGAACAGCGAGTGGAAAGGCCCCGAGGCAGAAGTGAGCTTGGCGTTCGAGGCCAACCAGCTTGGCTGAAGCCGAGTGAGGAAGGGGTATAGTGGTCGGACTGAGCAGAGCCAGGTCTCGTAGGGCTTCACAGGTTAAGGGAGGGAGCTCGAGTTTTATTCCAACGAGGAGTCCTCAGAGGGTTTGCAGTAGTAGGTTGATGTGATTGGACTTATATCTTTAAGAAAATCGCTTTGGCTGCTGTTGGGAGAACGGTCTGCTGAGGGGCTGCACAATGGGGAATCAGGGAGATCAATTAGGAGGTCAGACAGGATGAGGGGACAAAGCCGTTAGATTGGGGAACGGTGGCAGCAATGGAAATGAAGAGAAGTAGCTGAATTCTGGATATATGGGTGGGAGGGAGATAGCACTTCCGTAAACTGCATATTACTTTTACTTCTGTGATCCCATGAGTGTCTTTAAATACCGGTTGAGGTGAGGCGGGGTGGTGGTTATCATCCATACTTTGTTGAGGGTTGGAACTGGAGGTCCCAGGCTTGTCTCAGAACTCCCGAGGTCTCTGTGATCAGGTTTTGGGGGGTTCTGAAGGTTATACAATTCCCGAAGTCTCTGTGATCAGACTTCGGGGAAAGGAGAGAAACGAAGCCAAGAAAGGGCACGTGAGGCAAAGCCACCGTGTTTAGTTGACCTCAGTATACCAGGGTGCAGCAGAGTGCCCGACGCAGAACAGAGCCTCACGGAGTGTCTTTTGAATAAATGAATAAGTAAATGAGAGCAGGAGAGAGGGCGAGAGAAACTGTTCATTCAGACTGTCATGATGGGTGCTGGGCTAGGTGTTGGGTGCCTCACTCTAGGCACAGTGACCTTGAGAGAGCACTCGGCTACTATTACCAGACTCAGGATGGAGAAACTGAGGCTGGGAGAGATTGGGCAGTTTGTCCCAGGAAACTCTCTGGGATTCCTTCTAGGCTGTCAGATTCCAAAGCCTGTTCTCAACTGCCATCTTACTTTCTAAGGGAAATGCGACCTCAGAGAGGGAGAAAGGGAAAGAGAGAAGCGCACATGGTGATTCCTCTGGACAGGGCCACCACTTTGCTGCCCTGAGATTCCTTCGCCGATTGTCAAGGTCGATTAGTTTTATGGCCTTTCCACACCTGGGAGGCAGCCCTCGCCACCTGCAAAGCACCCTGCCACCTGGTAATGAGCCATCGCTCTGGTTCGGTCTTGCACATTCCGTCGCTCCTCCTCTCCTCCCCGTTTATGGAGGCTGCAAGGCACGTTTGCTGTGGCGGGAGAACAGGGACGGGCTAGAGGGAAGAGCCACTGCGCTTAGCGTTAAGGAAACTGCATTTTCTTCTGGTGGGCAGTCTGGTACTTCTTACCATAAGAGAGTGATAAAAAGGCAGTTTGCATATGTTTGTGTGTGTGTGTGTGTGTGTGTGTGTGTGTACAGGTTCATTGGGAAAGTAGGAAATGGTGGAATCTGTCTCTTGGGCACTGGCCACTCCGCTTTAGGGCACCGGTGTGGTTTAAGGGAACTGAGAGGTTCTGCTGGTCGGAGTGTCCAGTCCCAGCCCGTGAGCCCCGAGCGTCTGATGCAGGAAGGACACCACCTCTGGAGTCAGCTGGGCTTGGTTTCCCACACTGCCCTGTCAACCCGGGCTCACTGCAGAGCTTTCCCGAGTCTCAGTTTCCTTTTCCGTAAAATGGGGTGTCTCAGCCAGTTCATGCTGCTGTAACAAAACACCACAGACTGCGGAGCTTATACGCAACAGAAACATTTCTTATGGCAGCTGGAGCTGACCAAGACAGCTAGTCCGGCTTTTTCCCTAGTCTGGGAATCTCCCGAGGGCAGAGACTGCCCGACAGTCACCATGCCATCTTCCTGGTGCATGGATGGGGTGCCATCATCAGTGCTAATGACTGACTTCAGCTGCACAACAGGCCTGCTCCTGTAGGGTCCTCTGGTCTGTGGCCCCTGTGGTCATGGGCAGTTTTTCTGCTGATGTCACCCTTGGGGAGGGAAAGGGGGAGCATCGGCAACTTATGTTCAGAACAGAAATTCTCAGGCCACACCCAGACTTCCAGAACCGGAACCTCTGGGGGTGCTTGCATTTCGTATTTTGACATCACTCCAGGTGACTCTGATGGGAGGTATGGTTTGAGGACCATTGACCTAGATAATGACGCTGATGGTGGGAGATCCCAGCACCGCTCCCCCGCCCCCCAATCGCTCTCAAACGCATCCTGAACTGCTCCCTCAGGGCGTGGGCTCAGCGGCCCAAAGATATCAGGGATATTACAAAGCTGCTCTTTCCTCCGGTTTCTCTGGCTTCATTTAAGACCGATACATGCAGAATGTTCTTTCCGCTTGGCCTCAGGACTCTGTTCTGCCCGCCCCATCTATTCATTCCCGAGCCTGCAGAAGGCTGTGAACCAGAGAATTTATTCTCCAGGCAGGATCTGCCAATCACGGCGGGACGGGGCGGGGCCTGGAGGCTGGAGGGCCACGTGTGCCGGGAGGGAAGCAGGAAGTGACTTCGGGAGTGGAGCCGGCGAGCCAGCGGCAGCGGGGGCTGATGGAAGTGGCGTGGGGGCTTGAGAGGGCACTCTAGTGAGTCGGCTTTTCTGTCCTTCAGCGCCTTCGGTCGGGCTGGAGGCCTGGGGGTGTGGGGTCATCAGGACAGGAGTGTGGGACTTGCAAGGGCAACGTGGAGTTTGGAAGGGGGTGCCCTTGGGAGAGGAGGGGGCTGGTGGAGAAGCAGTGCGCCTTTGGCAGGTGGCAGAGGAGGGAGAAAGGGGGCCCGGATCTCCCTCTGCCCGCCTCCGCGGCAAGTAGGAGGGCGTTGGCCTTCTTCCTTTGACTGTGGTTCTCCAAGGTCCCCTTCATTTAGTGCTTCACGGTGGGCGTGTGGGGGACCCTGGAGCCCTGGGAACGGAGGTGGCTGTAGTGCCAGCTGCTCCGTGCCCCCTCCCACGGGCTCTGGGGGGTCAGCTGGTTCTTTTGAACTTGACTGGGGATCTGGTTAAGGTTCAGGAGGCCTGAGGTGGTGCATTTGCAACCAATGCCCAGGTCAGCTGGTCCCCCCAATGCCCAGGTCAGCTGGTCCCCCCAATCACACTTTGAAGAGTGTGTGCACACTGGAGAATTTCCACAGTCCTAGCAGCCCAAACCCGAATCCTTTCGCTGGATTCCGCTGGCGGAGTCAGGGCCGGCGTGTGCACTTCCATGAAGCGCTGTTTCCACCTGTGCAGCTTCAGCAGCATTTTGAAGCCGCCTGACTGTTGGAATCCGGGCAACAGGTTTAAAAGGGAGAGAGCACCTCGCGTGCGGCTGGAGTAGAGGGTGCACATGCGCGGGGCGGTGTCGGCAGCCTGAGATAATCTTCCCACAAACTAATGAAGGGTTATCAGTTAACCTCCAGAGGAAGTCGGGGCCCCATTGCAGAAGCTGATTGCGAGGTGCCCGGGCTGACGCTCCCTGTCCCGAGGGTGCTACTGGTCTACGTCCTGGAGAAAACCGTCCTGTGACTTTGCGTGGGCCTTGCCAACCCTCGTAGGGCAGGAGAACCACTTTCTAAGCTCTTTGTCTTGTCGGAGCTGTTCCAGTTTTAGACCAGTGCTTTCCCCTTTCATACGCATAGGAATCCCGCTCCGAACTCGATAAGGTGTGTGTTCTGCTTGAGCACGTCTGGGGTGCGGCCGGAGAGTCTGCATTTCTAGGTAGCTTCCAAGCTTTTTTAAAATGGCAAAGGGAGGAAACTTCTTCAAGAGGCCCTGGGCTTGTGTGGCCAGGGATAAATGCTGCGACCGTTGGGGTGGGAAGGATGGCGGCCTCGGTTTTCCCTGTGTGTCCCGTTTTCTTACATCTCAGGATGCTTGGCCATGCACGGACACAGGCGTAGAAGCGTGTGTCCTCCCCCACCTCCCCACACTAGCTGCTAGGAACACTCTCGAGGTCCCTTGTTGCACAACAGCCCACAAAACCCACCTTGACGTTGGCCTTTTGGGAAATGCAGATGATAAAAGGCACATTTGATATAGGAAAAAAAAAGTATGTGTGTGTGTGTGTGTTTTTTTATGACCTGCTTTAGATCCTAAATACTAAGAGGATGATAGCCAAGTGCCTTTCTTTGTAAAAGCTGTTTGAAATTTTATCCACAAGCAGCTAGAAATAGAAGATTGGTGTCATGATCCAGATGTCCTGTTTTAAAAACAAACATGGACCATCCTTTTCAGGGTGATGTAGCCAGACGGTGTATGGAAAAGGTGCATTTTTTTTTTTATTGTTTTTTTTTTTTCGTATTTGGTGTCACCATCCTGAGTTCCATTTAGACTATGGAGACACAATCTGAATCCATGGATGCTGTCTCTCTCGGAGGTTTCCTGGCACCTGGGCCAAGCCTGGGTTCCCTTGGGCTCATCTGGGTTTATCTGAGTTCACCTGGACCCACAGCCTTCCTAGCTGTGCTGCTGACCCCCGTGGCTAAGGGCCCCTTACAGCCTTGTCTCGATTTCCTTCTGGGGTCAATAGGGAGAGGTGGCCTCATTAGCCCAGGGTTGCTGGCTCCTGAGGCCGCTGGGGCCTGGCAGGGCTGAGGCCAGGGGGGCCGTGCCCAGCCATGCGGGCGCTGGAAGACGGGTAGGAAGCTGAATGAGCCCTTTGAGAGGTGAGGAGGCCCTACGCCCCGATGTTTGTGTACCAAAACACAAGGCTTTTCAACAGATGGGTTTCTTCGCCTTGTAACTTTCCACAGAGTCTGATTCCCTCGCATTTCAAAGACAGGAGTTAAAACATATTTAAGTCTAGAGGAGGATCTCTGAGCAAAAAAAAAAAAAAAAAAAAAAGAATGGTTTTTCCTTTTCCTTCCTCAGTGAGCAGTGGCATAACTTTAGCTTCAGAAGTTGGCTGGGGGAAGTGGCTGTTCCTTTGTCCTAGCTGAGTGACCTATCAAGGTGAGCTTGTCCAAGGTGCCATAAGTAATTCAGCAAGCATTTTTTTGGGGGGTGCCAGGAAGCTCTATTTCCAGGGGTACCCAGTGGGAAAAAGCACCATCTCTCTTCTTAAGCAGCAAACGATATAAGATGAAGGATACAGGCCCACACAAAGCACCAAAGATGGGCACGGGGACGGGAGTGGAGAGCGTGGGAAAGCAGGACATTGACGTTGGCATTAGACGGGCAACAGGATGCTCAGGGTCTGATGGCTGCAGGTTGCGGGGGGGAGGCGTGAAGAGAGTCGGAGCAGGACCAGGTAGGGCTGGGCCCAGGTGTCGTAAATCATTTGGTTGAGCTGGAGTATGGTGCCTACGCAGGGCACGGTGGTAATGGAGACGCAGGCTTGGATCGGTGGGCTGGTTGAAAGTCAGTCGATGGTCTATGCCCTTGGCAGGCCATGGGAGCTGCCACGGGGAGCTGTTGAAGGTTAGATCAGGACTTAGGGGGAAGAGTTTTAAGAGGGAACCTGAGCTAGTCACCTGAATTTGGAGGAGACAGAATCATGACCGGCACGGGTGGGAGGAACAGGCAGAATGGGTGCGAGAAGGCCGTGCGCAGGCCGTGCTCCCTTCCTCCAGGCTAAATACTCCACATTCTCTGAGCTCCTTCTCTTTGGAACTATTTCTCAGTGTCGTAACGTCTTTCACAGCGTCTTCTCTGCTGTCTCCCTAGCCGTCCCCACGTCTCTCAGAGGTAGATGATTTCATTGAGGGAAAATCATCCTTATGCCCCACACACCCATGCCCCGTGTGTCCCCCATGCTGTGGTGGAAAGGTGCACACACCAACCCAGACACAGGCCAGCTCAGGCGGAGGGGGTCAGAACAGCGTAGAACACGCCCACGTCACCGAAAGGGACTGCTGGCAGCTGACCCTCTCGCTCTCTTCACGCAGCCGTATCCAGCATGCTCCAAGGCCACAGCTCTGTGTTCCAGGCCTTGCTGGGGACCTTCTTCACCTGGGGGATGACAGCGGCTGGGGCAGCCCTCGTGTTCGTGTTCTCTAGTGGACAGGTGAGTTGCCCCGATTCGCTTGGCAGCCTCTGAAGACACTCCTCACAGCAGGGTGGCAGACTTGAGTGCCACCGGCCGCACCTCCAGGTTGTGGGTGACCTTGGTTCTCCGCCCTCTCGTTTTCCCCCCTTCTCGCCACCAGCCCTGGAGGGCAGGTGTCTACAGTTGAGGCATCACTTGCTTCTCTCCCGATTGGAGGGGTGTAGGAGTGAGAAGGCCGGTGATCGAGCCTCCGGCAGCCCTCCGCCTCATTTCCATCCCCCATGTGGTCTCTTTGAGGCCTGGTGCAGGTGATGCGCGTGACTGAAGAATAGGTTTGGGGTGTGACTGCCCTGCCCTGTGGCCTGGAGTTAGCTGGGATAGTAGGAAAGACCTTGGGGGAAAGGAAGGGTATCCGTTCCCTCTCTTTTACCCCAAACCCAGCGCTCTGCATTCCCTCTCCCACCCGCTTTGGGATGAATACACTCAGACCTGCCTCACCATGGGCCTACAGACCCCCACCCCAGCCCACCCTACCCCCACCCACCTTTACTCATCCTTATGCCTCCACACACCCGTGCACCCCTATGTCCCCCATAACCCCACATCCGTCCCGCCCCATACCCTGCATCCCTCCTACACACTCCACACACACTCTCGTGCTCTCCCTCTCTCCCCTCCCCCACATTCCGCACACCCCGCCCCTCTCCTCCACAGCCTGCGCCCACCTCCTGTGCCCGAAATTCCTTTTTCTTCTTCGACCCTGGACTTCCCCTGTCCATAGTCCTAGAACGAGCCTCGGATAACTTGATGAATGCAGCTTAGAAGGTGTAGGAGTGGCAGGTAGGTGAGTAAGTGATTTAAGATTTATTTAAACACGCTGTGAGGCGGCTCCGGAGACGGAAACACGTCTAGGAAGTTGGCAAGCCAGGCACTCTGGTGTTAGAGACCAGTAAAGCAGGTATCGATGTCAGCAATAAGATCTGGGACCTCCCCTGCTGCCGTCCCCTCCCCTCCCCTCCCCAGTGGGAGGTTTGGAGCCTGTCGAGACTTGGAACTCGAGACACACAAGTAGTAACCCCCAGTCCCAGGTTACTACTGTCCACAGGTAGCGAAGACATTTGGAACCCAGTCCCTGAATGAGAGACCCTCTGCTCCAGGGAATGGCACCAGTTTGCCTAACCCTCCTCCCTGTTCGTGACAGCCACGCCAGCCACGCCAGATTTCCCTGGGTCCTGTCCTCGTGTCCTTTGGGGACAGAGCAGGCCATGTTTTCACCTTCGCCAGTCTGTGTGTGTGTTGAAAGGGAGAGATCTGAGTTGCACTAGCTGGGGTCTAGCGGCCGAGCTGCCGCTGGGATCTGAGTTAAGGGCAGCGCTGCAGTGAGTAGAGCCTCATAGCCCCGTGTGGCCCTGGCCAGGCCTATGGGGGCTCGTCAGAAGGGGGAGCCATCACAGAGGGGCCCCCTTTTACTCCGGGGCTGCAGAACCCCTGATTTGGCTTGTGTTTGGGTAACCACCCAGGTCAGAAGAAGGAACTGCTGAGACCTTTTTCCACGTGGAGGCACATAGGGGGTCCCCACGACGACCCACACATTCGCTGATTCACTGGAAGGACCCATGGGGTTCAGCATAGAGTTGTCCTCATGGCTGAGGTGAAAGGACAGGCCACACAGTCTGGAGAACTGTGCGCGCAGGCTTCCGACGCCCCTCCCTCCTGCGGGGAGGCACAGAGTGCTCTGTGCCCCAGCAGTGAAGAAGGCAGTAACGCTGCGATGTGTCTGCCCAGGGTCGCCCGTTAGAGACTCAGCCCCCGAGGTTTTTATTGGCCGCTGGCCACGTGGGCATGCTATATGCTGCCGCTCCAGAAATCCCAGACTCCCCGAAGGAAAGCATAAATCGCCTGGTTTGAAAAACAGGCACAGTGACCCACCCTATCAGTTAGGAAGTGGAAGGAACAGTCCCAATGCCAAGTTCCCAGAAGCCAGCCAAGGAGCAGCCTTGAAAGCAGGGCCTTCTAAGGGGAGTGGGCTCGGGAGGGCTGTGTTAACTCTTCCTGCACAGGTGTGCGTGAGAGATGGGAGGGGGCACGGCATGGGGAGACAAAGGCCACCGTAGCCCCGAGTCCAGAGGTGCACTGTCTCCCTGAGCAAACTTCAGTTTTCACCCGATTGAAATGGGGGCTGTGGAGAGGGTCGCTCCAGTGAGATTGGAGACACTCAAACGTCTGCCATCTGCTGCTGCTGCCGGCATCCATGTAGCCTCTCTCAGAATTTGTTTTCCTGATTTAAAAAGTCAGGTTTTAATTGTAGGAAACTTGTAAAATATGGAAAAGCCCAAAGAAATAATTTTTAAAAAGTTTCTAATCCCACTTCTTAGAAAGGAAAAAAACATTTGTTCAAATTTGTTCAGTTGTATTTGAATATGGATAAATATGTACATAATAGGGATCAAATTGTTTGTAATGTTTTATTACCAGCTTTTCTCACTTGATATCATAAGCATCTACTCCTATTTCCCTAATTTTTTTTTTTTTATTACTTTGGTTACTTAAATGGCTATGTAATACCCGTTATAAAGATGTACTGCAATGTATTTATCCAGTCCCTAACTGCTAGACCATGAGGTCACGCCCTTTTCCCTTGCTTTTAGAAATAGCATTATGATGAACTCAAATCTTTGAGCGCACACTGATTCGTTTCTTGAAATAAATGTCTGAAAGGGAAATAACAGGCTTATCGACCTTAAAAAAAGTATAGTGTTTCTCCTCTGGAGGCCCATGTGAATGCCAGTACGATGTTTTCACTCGACTTCTTTATTATATCGTCCGGTTTGATTAAATTCTTTGGTTAGATTAACTTGGCTTACATCCAGGAGTGCTTAGAAAAGAATGTCATTTGTATGGTTCCCCGGCGTCAAAACCTTCCATCTTCCCCAGAGCCATTCAGAGGGCAGAAGAGGCTGCCTGTGGCTGGAGAGGACTGAGCCGGTAGCCCTAGCTACCCACATCTGAGTGGGAGTCTCAGGGATCGGGCGATCCATTCCTCGGCCTGCCCGAGATGTGTTCAAGTGGCTATCGATTCTATCCCTAACTTAGGCCACTTCCTTAAAAACAAAACTTTTTACTGAAATAGGAGATG
>NW_011888853.1:277390-284170 GCF_000151845.1 Pteropus vampyrus | reverse complement strand
CCTGTGGCTGGAGAGGACTGAGCCGGTAGCCCTAGCTACCCACACCTGAGTGGGAGTCTCAGGAATCGGGCGATCCATTCCTTGGCCTGCCCGAGATGTGTTCAAGTGGCTATCGATTCTATCCCTAACTTAGGCCACTTCCTTAAAAACAAAACTTTTTACTGAAATAGGAGATGCATATAGAAAAATGCATGTTTCATAAGTGTACAGTTCGATAATTTTTCACAAATGCCTGTGAAAATAGTACCCCCAGATCAGGCACTAGAATGGTGCCCGTACCCCCAGCAGCCCTTTCAGGCTCCTGTCCAGTCACCACCCACACCCCCCACCTCCAGTCGAAGGGTAGTCCCTCTCCTGGTCTCCAGTGGCAGAGAGTCGCTTTCTCTGTCTTTATACGTTGTGTGGGTGGCGTAATCCTATAGCATGTGCTCTTCTTTGGCCGATTTCACCCTGTTTATTTTCCAGTTTACTGAATGCCACTGCCTGACCGTGAGCTCCATTCATATACGTGTAGTGTGTGTGTTCTCATTGCCATATGGCATTCCATTGTATGAATGTGTCTTAACTGATGTATCCATTCTGCTGTGCTTGGTTTTTGTCTCTCACAAACAGTGCTGCTAAGAGCGTTTTTGTGAACGTGTTTTGTGAATTCAAGTATGCATTTCTGTTAGGTAATCACTCAGGAGTGGCGTCGCTGGGTCATAGGGTATGCCTATGGTCACTTCCAGTGGACGCTGCCATGAGTTTCCCAAAGTGGCTGTGCCAGTTTGCAGCCCCACCGGCAGTGTGGGAGGGTTTTGGGTGATCTGCGTGTTCCTCTTCCACACCTGTCAATTTCCATCTCTTAGGGCAGCCACTTACTAAAGGTTTCTAGTCATAATTCACAGGGAGAGTAAGAGGCAACACATGGGCCAGTGCAAGCCATGCATCACACAGAAAGAAGACTGATTGGCTGTGGGATGGATGGAAGGTTTAAGACAAATTTTACCCCCTAGTTTTTGGTCCATGTTATAAAGGCTCAGGTCCAGGCTTCCAGGTGGGTTTGAAGACGCCGATATGGCCCAGTCTTTGTTCAGGGGGCTCTCCTAGGTGTTATGGTTTCCTCTCGTCCCACGAAACATCCCTTAGAATCTGAAACATCTTGTTTTCATTTTCAGAGGCGGATCTTAGATGGAAGTCTTGGCTTTGCTGCCGGGGTAAGTAGCATGTTATAGGAGGAATGTAAATGGAGACATGTTTGTTCTGACATTTTTCTGCCAAAGGGTATTCCCAGTCTCTCCCCACGCGACCAGGATGCATCATCGCTGTGATGTGCAGGTGCTAATGGCTCTCTCTTATCACCTGCTCTGTTTATTTCCATTGTACCGATGCTCTTGCTTCTCTATAGACAGTGAAAGAGGCTCGTCGGGCAGCTGCCCGAGGACTTGCAAACTAAGATAATGTTTAGGAAAGGCCTCGCTCAGGGTTTTGTTGGCACAAATTAAACTTCTCTTTCTCTCCTCCTCTCCCCCCTTAAAAGACCTTTTATTATAGACATTTTCAAACACGTAAAAAGGTGGAGAGAGTCCCATGATGCACTCCACCTACCCGCCACTTATCCTTATTGACATTTGGCTAATCTCCTTTCATCCGTCTTTCCCCAGCCTTCTCGGGAGGTTGGAATCATTTTTAAGAGCAAATCCCAGACATCATGTAATTTCATCTGTAAATCCAATACACGTCTCTAACTGAATGGCATGCGATTTTAAGCACAATCGTCACGGCATTATCACACCTGCCTAAATAAACAATAATTCCTTCCTTTAATCCAACACCCAGTCCACATTCAAGTTTTCTCCATTTTTTTCTTTTTCAGAAGGTATCTTATAAAATGGTTTCGTTAGATCCAAACAAGATTTTCATACTGAATTTGTGTGTCGTATCTTTTGAGTCTATTTTATTCTTTAACAGTCTCATTCTCCCCCCGCCCTCCCATATGCTGGTAATTTGTTAGAGAAACTGGCTCCTTTGTCTGTAGAATGTCCCACATTTTGAATCGGACTGATTGCTTCCTTGTGGTGCCATGTAACTTGTCCCTCAGGCCTCCATATCTTCCGTAAGTTGGGACTTAGACCGGGAGGCTTGTCTAAGTCAGATAGCATAAGGGTGCCGTGTATCCCAGTTGCGTCAGTCACAGCTAAAAGGCCCGCCATGTGTGGTTTTCCTTTTTGGCGGATCAGGATTTAGTTCCTTTCTCCTATTTTCATAGTCCTGTGATTTACAAACCCAGCCTGTGGCTGGGACGTCCCAGAGGTCCTCTCATTCAGCAGCCGTCACACCGGAGTCTGTACTTTTGAGAGCACGTAGGGACACACGCCACGTGTCACGCAGGTGCATGGTAGCGTCAACAAAATCGATTTCCAGGTCCTCAGCTTCCGGTTTTGTCCTCGTTCCCAAAACTGCTCTGCCTGAGAACGAGCTGGCTCTCCTTTCCCAGCTGCCCTCTCCCACCTCAGAGCAGAAAGACGCGTTCCTGCCTTATTTCCCTGTCTCTGGGTAGCACGTTCTCCGCGCATAAACGGAGGGACCCCTGGAATTTTGGTGCTGGTGTGGAGAAGAGGGTAGGACGCGTACTGCTCACTGCTGGGCACAAACCCTCTAGCAGTTCAGGTGCCGTCCTGTCCTTTGAATCAGCCTGGCAGCAGACAGATCTTTTCATTTTCCATGATGGACCAGTCTGGGATTTCGGGCCCGTAACTCGGAAAGAGTTCAGAGAACAAAATGACAGTATTATAACAAAATATCTGTTTTTCCGCACCCCCGTCTTGTGTTTACAAAAAAGAAAAGAGAGACTAGAAATAAATTGATGCTTAACTATCTTTGTCTAGCAATGATTACTTAATATCTATCTACAGATATAGAAAAGAATTGAGAAATGAGAAAAATCCTCATCCATAAAAATATGCATTTCTGAGACTATTTTACTTTTTAATGTTTAATAATTATAAAATGCTGGATTATATTTTTTGTTGTCATGTCTCCATTCTCTACCACGAATAGCTGTAATGGTAACTTGAGCCTGGAAATTGTTATTTAAGCAGTTAGCGCCCTAGGCTCAAATTAAATTCAGATGTTTTTAGATGTTTATATTGAAGAGAAGTATGATAAAGAAATCAATAATAGACTTTCTGGTTTCAAATACGAGCTGCTCTAGGATAAATTCTGTGGAGAAATGGAATCGAAATACAAGTCAGAGAAAAAGGGATGATATGATTTTTTTTCACTTTTGAAGAAGAGCTTGCCTGTGCATTTTAGTGTGTGTACATTAGTGCGTGCAACATAAAGGCACAGCTTACGTTATGTGTATCTTTATGTGGTTAATGGTGGGAGTTAATTCCCTCTTCTGTTTAGATACATATATATGAATGACCGACCAAACAGTTTTGTTTAACTATATCAATATTCGTATGCCACACATTATATCTTTTGCAGCTCCATCAACTTAGATGAAAGCATTTTAAATGTCAATTTCAAAATGAGTGATTGGGGGGTACCTGGTTTTTCAAAATTTTTATAGAGGGTACACACGTAGAAAGTTTTCTGTGCCGGGCTGTCTTCATGCCTCTGACCAGGCGTTGGGTGTCTGGTTGCTCTTTTAGGCTGAAAACCACTGTAAAATTTCCATAGCAAAAGGCAGAAGAACAAAAGGAACCAAACAAAAACGGTGTAATAGTTCAGGACATGTAAGGATGGATTCGAGAGCACCGAAACACGAACATTTAAGATGTGCTTTCCTTAAAAATCGTCAGTCCTGTGTATTGTGTTCACTTAACTGTGAGGGACTAAAATAGTTCTACTTCTGATTTTCAAAGTAGTTGGTAGAAAAAAGAGAGATTCTGAAAGTTCCTTGTGTGTATTTATCAGAAAATGAGTAATTTACTTTTCTAAAATTGACCTTGAAAATGAGCTAGTGGCATGAATGAACTCCTGGCAGGTCACCAGATACTCAGAGAAAAGAGAAAAACATGATGTAGGACACAGCCGGGACTCAAACCCAGTGACTAGAAGCATTCTCATAAATAATTCTCCAAGCTAGGGAAAGGCAGTAGCGTCCAAGTGGCCTCAGCTATAATAATTGCTTGTACTTATCAGGGAGTAATTTATATATAATATAGACAACCTAAAAAAAAAAAAAATATATATATATATAGAGAGAGAGAGAGAGAGAGAGCGAGCGAGCGAGCGAGCGAGCGCGTGCACACACGTGAGCGCATGCGCGAGCCTGTTGGCTTGGACAGTGGTTCCTAGTTGAAGGCGGTTTTGACCCCCGCCCAGGGGACATTTGGCATGCTCGGTTGTCACAACTGGTACCTAATGGGTAGAGGTCAGGAGTGTTGCTAAACACCCCACGATGCACAGGACAGCCCCCCGCTCCCGCCCCCAACCACAAAGCACCATCGAGATCCAAGTGTCAGTGATGCCAAGCTGAGAAATCCAGGTCTAGAGAATTCTGATATGTCAGCTTCTAGGCACAGAGTGGAATGTATAAAAATTCAGATGTTTTTAAAGGTTAAAAAAAAAAAGAAGAAGAAGAAGAAGAAAGCCCTCTTGCCTCCCCCCCTTGCTCCTGGGAGGTCACCTGTTAGCTGTTACCTCTGAGCCTGATCCTCGGAGAACATTTATTCTGCACTTATGCAGTGTCGGGACAGTCAAACATGTCACAGTGTCTGTATCTTAAAGGTTCTGCTTCTGGGACACAGCTCTCGGATGATTTGAGGAAATACCTTGCAAAAGGGAAAAGTGGCCACCAGGCAGTGGACTGGGGTTCCGGGGCGCCTCGCCCAGGTGTAACCTGCGTTTACTGTCAGTCGTGCATACATTTATGTACATGTCGTATGCACATCGAAATGCACGTGGAATATCCTGACAGTTTATACAAGATACAATTTTTGCGTTTATACAAGATACAATTGTGCACTGAAACAGTGTTTCTTTCTGTAAGATTCCTGGGACAAGGGTCATGTGCATTTTAAACGTTCTTAGCAATATATTTTACAGTTTGTTTTTCTCATTAGCAGGCCCTTCGAAGTGTGAATCACGTCTCCTTAGATGACTCTTAAAATCCATTTGCCTGTTTGTCTCTTGACTCCTTAAATCACTCCCCAAGTCTCCTAATCATTGTCTTTCTCTTCTGAGTACCCAAGTCTGGCCTTGGTTTCTGCCTGAGGCATGAACTTAATGGAGGGAAATGTTACCATTAAAAAAAAAAAAAAAAAAAAGAGATAGTCATGATTTCCTATTAGAGTCCCAGAGTTATACGACTCTAAAGCTGGAAGAGATGTGAGGTGGTTATGACAACTAATATTTATTGAGCCCTTCCTTACTACGTCCAGGCAGTCTGCCCAGCACTCTGTGGTCATCTACTTTAATTTTCATAAAGCTCTGTGAGGTGTGTGCCAGGTACTGTTATTTACTCCCACTTTGCAGATGAGGAAACTGAGGCACTGCCCAGGATCACGCAGTGAGCAGAGCCAGGATTTGAACCCGTAGTCTGATTGTATAGCACCCACTCTTAAACCACAGTGCCTTCTGGCCGATGTCTGGTCCAGCCGCCTTTATTTACAGACAGAAAACAAATCCAGAGAGAGTAAATGACTTATCCAGGATTGAAAACTGCCGGTTGGGGGCAGAGAGGGGGCCAAACCCAGATGAGAAGTCAGGGACTGCCCGTGTGACCTCGGGCATCCTTAGTCTTCTTGAATCTGCATATTTCAAGGGATGAGTTCCAGCAAGAGTTAGCATAGATCTTTTTGTTGAAAGGCAAATATGAAGTTAGTTTTTTGCTTCGCCTGCTCACCTATATGATATACACATGCATTTGAATATCTATCCATCTGAGTGAGAAGCAGTCCTCGACCCCAAAGTAAATATTATATCCAGAGTCATCATCTTAATTTTCTTTGCTCTGGTTCTGATGTCTCTTTTTTGGTGAGGCTTGAACTAATGAGGGATCTCTAAATCAATATACATTCTCTCAAGGAAGAAGCACTTGTGTAGCATAAATAAGACCGTGAAACTGCAGAAGAGAAACACAGCCTACCAATCAAGAAGCTTACTTCGAGGCATGAAAAGGCAATTTAATATCTATTATTTAATCCCATAGGGAAGCTGGTTTCTTATGAAAGCCATGATTTTCTTAAGGAGATTTTGGCTGAGTCTGCTTTTGTGCAGCAAGTGGTGAATAATGTTTTCTCCAGATAATGGGCTGGCAGTTGGAAGTTAGCGATGCTGTTCGGTGATGGCCTCTGAATCTGCAGGGAAGAGGATGACCAGCTGTTTTTCATTTCCATGGAGAGATGGATGGGAAGAGTGGACTCAGTGGTAGCAGGAGGGATCCAGGGAGGAGAATTCAGCTGGATCGACTAGAGCGATGTATTCTGTATTGAACGGGGGTCTTCAGAAAGCCTAGCGTTTATGCTGCTGGCCCTGGAGACCCTGACTGGGAGGTCATTACCTTTTCTCTTTCCTATTACCTGTGATGTGGGAAGCCCGAGACATCCTAATGGAGATTTTTCTTTTGAACGTGAGGTCTTTTGGACCACACTGAAATGAGCTGGGCCGCAGCCAAGAGGCCACCAGTCGATGTGTGAGGAGCGAGCTGACGTGCTCTGTGGAGCCTCCTGCGGAGGTCATCGCTCTGTGCTTCTCCGTGCCAGGACTTTCTTCCGTATGAGACTGAGAGACACGGAGGGCCCCGAGGTGACCGCCCAGCGATGCCGAGCGTGGCCCGGACCTGGAGCA
>NW_011888853.1:266086-276969 GCF_000151845.1 Pteropus vampyrus | reverse complement strand
CCTGCCACTTCTGCCACCTTCACTTCCTGCATGGCGATGCTTCAAGACACTGACCTTTAAATATTCATTATCGAGGAGTTGGGACCTTAAGGTTTGTATGACGAGGCATTTTGATTTTAAAGGTCTCAAATGGCCACTTTCCAATGGGAAAACTGCCTCAGCAAAGACAGACGTTCCCAAATGGTGCCAGGCACGGGCAGGAGGCACTGACACGCCATGGGGTGCAAACCCGACCCAGCGCTCCTGGTACCCAGACAGTCGTGGTTCCTGTAAGCACAGCAGCGACGTGACAGCCCTGTCCCCGGCCCTCCCCGCATCCCGCGCGCCCCGCGCTGGCCCGATGAGAACCTTCCCTGCCAGCACATCCTGAGCCCCGGCCCCACACTGCGGAAACAGCAGTCTGGCTGCAGGAGGGGTGGCGAGCGAGGGGAAGAATGAAGGGAAAGAAAGCCACTTGGGAAGGAGACTGATTATTATCCTTTTATTGTCGTATTTTTTTCTTTTCAATTTCATGCTTCAGATTTGCAGTGTCATCATAAACAGTGCGGAGCAGGTCATGACATAGATCACCTTCTCTGTGCGTTGATGGAACGTAACAGCTCTTGTCTTGGTGAAAGAGCCAAGACATTTATTCTGTTACTGCGCTGAGCATCTGGGGCAGTGTGGCCCAGAGGTCTGCCCACAGCCCCCTGGACGGTCCCCTCCGTTCCCCATCATCTCTCTCCCTCCCCTTCTGCATCTTCAGGCTGCCTCCACTCTCCTGGCCTTTAAACCCTTCCTCCGCTTCCTTCCCTCTGCCTGCCTTTCCTTCCAGGCCCGGGCCTGCCCTGTACCTTGGGCCAGGGCATTCTCCTTGGGGATGTCTGTTCCTCTTTGTTTGGGGGTATCCTTCTCTGCTCCTACGAGGGAGAAGGTGACAGTGTATGTGAGTGACGAGCAGGAGATTACACAGGTCCTAGAGATTCAGTTTAAGTAGTCAGATGTGAGTGCTCCAAAGTCACAATAACTTCTTTACATCTCTCTGTAGGAACAGGCAGATGTTTAACGGATATTCTTTTAACATGATTGGCACATTTTTATTCATTCATTCGTTTGTTCATTCAGCAGTTCATGAGAACCTGCTGTGTTCCAGGCACTGTGCCAAGAGCTCAGGATTTTACCAAGTGCTAGGAGATGGCCCCTGTCTTTAAGGAAATTATGATTTCGTGGCGAGCTGGGCACAGTACACCCCAAGTCCATCTCCGGCCCACCACATGGTTTTGCAAATGCAGTTGTCCCGCCTTATTTGGGGTTTCACTTTCCTTGGTTTGGCAAACCGCAGTTGGAATATATTAAGTGGAAAATTCCAGAAGTAAACAATTCATAAGTTTTAAATTGCGTGCCATTCTGAGTAGCATGAGGAAATCTTGAGATGTCCTGCTCTGTCCTGCCCAGGACGTGAATCATCCCTTCGTCCGGCGTCTGCACGCTGTAGGCGCTCCCTGCCCGTTAGTCACTTAGCAGCCGTCTCGGTGACCAGATCGACTGTCGAGGTATCGCGGTGCTTGTGTTCAAGTCACCCTCATTTTACTCAGTAATGGCCCCAAAGCACAAGAGTAGTGATGCTGGTGATTCAGATCTGCCAAGGAGAAGCCGTAAAGCGCTTCCTTTCAGTGAAAAGGTCAAAGTTCTCCGCTTAAGGAAGGAAAAAAGATCACGTGCCGAGGTTTCTAAGATCTGCTGTAGGAACGAATCTTCTTGAAAATGTAAAGAAATTAGTGCTGGTTTTGGTGTCGCAGCTCAAACTGCACAAGTCGCGGCCACAGTGTGTGGTAAGTGCTTAGTTAAGATGGAAAAATTGTTCACTTCCTGGACAAGACATGGACAGAAAATGTTCTAATTGGCAGCAACGTGTTGCACCAGAAAGCGCTGAGCCTTTAGCAGGGAACCCCTGAAATAAGTGGTTATGTTTGCATAACTTCTATTACAGTACGTTGTTCTAATCGTTTTATTTTATTATTGGTTATCGTCATTACTCTCTTACTGTGCCTAACTTATAGATCATACTTTATTCTAGGAATGCACGTGTAGGAAAAAACAGTATATATAGGGTTTGGTACTATCTGAGGTTTCAGGCATCCACTGGGGGTCTTGGGATGTATTCCCCACCGATAAGGAGGGGCTGCAGTAAAGATTTACTGGAATCGCGTCATGCACATTTGACTCCATGTCGTCTGTGGCCACTTTTACATTACACTGGCAGAGTCGAGTAGCTGCAACAGGGTTATATTGCCCGCAAAGCCTAAAATATTTTCTATCTAGCCGTTTGCAGAAGTTTGCAAACCCCCAGTGTAGGTTATGTATGGCAGGGTTTTCTGGTGGCAGTGCCCACTGCCTGTGACCATCCAGATCACAGCTCTGTGCTGTGCAGGACCCAGGCCGGAAGTGTCTAAATGCCTCCTGGAATATCCAGCTTTCCCAGCAGGCCGTTTCCTGGGGGCCCGGCTTGGTGGTGGGCCTTCCCAGAGTGGGCCTGGCCTTCGATGCTTATGAAATCGAAATCGATGCTGCTTGGTTCCCCCTCTGCTGGGCCGGGCCTCTGAAGCATCGGCTGGGACGGCTCTGCAGTGAAGCACGATGAATTGTGTGGACCTCTTCACTCCATTCTCCTTGTCACACGAGGCATGCCGTGTTAAGACAGATGGCCAAGGGCAAAGCGTGCGATTTAGATTGCAAAGTAAGATGGGGTTCCCCAGCTCAAGCCAAACCCAGGTTCGCAGCTGCCTTTAGCCTCCGTGGTTTGGCAGAGTGAGCTCACTTGGCCTATCGTCCTTGGCGGTTCCGTTCCGGCGAGCTCTCTGGCTTTGGGGAAGCCCCCTTCATTCCGATGCAGTGGTTTGCCACCTGGGCTGCACCTGAGAATCATCCGGAGCGATTTGAAAAGCCCGGTGTCCTAGAAACACCCTGGACTACACCAGAATCTCCAGGGATGGGGTGAAGCTTCAGGAGTTTATAGAATTCGCGGGCAGTCGCAACGTGCAGCTCAAGCCGGAACCCCTGTACTAGTACAGATGGTGATTTAATGAAGGATGAGCTGGTGTTTGGAAAAAGCAGGCTCCGTGTAGCTCTGGGACTAAGAATCCAACCGAGACAATAGGTAGGGTCAAGGTCATGGTCAGAGGAAGACTGAACGTGGAGGATGGGGCCTGGGGACCTGGACAGGGGTGTCCAGGCAGAGGCTGCGCCCCTAATCTCCGGCTGCAGCCCTGTCTGCTGCAGGCTCCCACGGCTGTCCCCCACACACTTGGCAGTCATTTTGGTCCCCAGGGCTGGTCGATTTTGATAGCTGCCTAGTGGGAGGGGGCAGCTCTACTGCCAGGTTCCTCTTCTGGTTGGCCGGGTGGTATTGGACAGCTGCCAGCTGGGCGCTCAGGCTCTTCCCTTGGGCTCCCTGAGTCCTGCTAAAGAAAAATGGGAGGCAGGATCTTTCCTGCTTGGAGAACTTGCGCTTGAACTTGAATTCGACTTGATACACAGTCCTCATTGGATCACATACAGCATCTGAAAAATCTCAGGACTGGCAGCACCTTCTGGGAGCCAGCTCATGCATCCCTCTGCCATCAGACAGGGTGATGTTTCACTGAATCCGGACAGATGGCGGGAGTGGAGCTTGTTCCCAAAGGTTTTGTGAAATAAGACTTTACACTTTTTCTTTCTTTTTTTGGTAACCTAATTGAGTATTTAGCTAGTTGTTAGAAACTTATCTATAATCTGTAATGCCTTCTGCTGCAATTTAAATAATACAGAGTAGCTGACACTAATTCTCATAGGCATCTTAGTACAAATCACATTTAAAGCATTTATTGAGTGTCAGTTCTTTTGAAAGAGCAAGGGCTCAAAGTTAACATTGTCCTTTAGCCTCTGCACGATAAGACCAAATCCATACATGTTATTAATTAACGTAAGCGCTTTGTGGAAAGCACATTATTGCTTTTCAGCAGTGGCTGGCTCACAGGGAGGGAGAAGTCAGTAATCAAAGTGTTGTCAAGGGCCCGTGCAATTTTAGAAACGGCCCAACACGTAGGCTCTGTTTGCAAAATAGCCAGTTGATTTCTTCCTTGCGGGGCACCTGTCCAGAATTGGGAGTAGGGAGAGAATTGTCTTTAGGCCAAGCCATCAACCACTGAGTGAGCACCTACTATGTACAAAGCATTGTGGGGAGTATGCAGAGAGGCAAGGTAGAGTCCTCTCCTGCAAGGGCCTTACGGAGGGCAGGGAAGAGAACTCACATTCATCTCTAAAGGTGAGACAGGTCAGCATGTGGTTGTAAGAAGGTCATGGATGAAAGACGACAGGAACCCAGACACTGGGAGGTTACTTCTAGTTGAGGATGGATTTCTTCATGGTTGAAGCTCAGGTTGGAAGGATAGGGAGGGAGCAGGGGAAGGAAATGAATTATGGGCAAAAGGAACGGCAAATTGGAAGCATAACAGGGAAAAACAGGGCTGTCGAAGGAATGGCGATGGGTTCGATTGGGAGGAGATGCTGGAGGAGTAGGTTGGGGCCAGATGCGGACATCTTGGGGTCCCATGGAAGAGAATTTGTGCTTTGTTCTCTAAACTGGTGGGGAGATCCTGGAGGTTTTTGAGAGGGTGACATGATCAGAGCTGGACTTTCCAAAAGTGCATTTTGTGGGTAGCAGATAGCATGGCCATAAGGGAGCGTGCAGGGGAGGCCGGCAGTGGACAGGCAGGCTGGAGACTCTTGCATTACTTTAGGTGGCACTGTGACTCATTAGAGACCTTGACTTTGGGCCGAGGCGGTGGAGTCAGGAACGGGGAGAGCAGGGGACACTCCTGCTCGCGAACTGAGAGGACTTGACAGTCCTTTGATTGTGGCAGCAGCCGAAGAGGTTTCAGCCTATCACAGGTGCTGTGTTCCTGGGGCTACTTCCCCTGGGACTGGTGGAGAATTTGTCATCACCATCCTAGCTTATGGGGGGGACTCTACCAGAAAGAGGGGGCAGGAAGGGGATGTCTGTTAGGTTTACATCAGGCCTTTCTCATTTGAGTGGGTTTGTACTTTGGAATCTGGGGTGGTCTCCATGGCAACCACACGCCTACAGCTAGTTGTATTGATGGTGATGTTTCCTGCTGCTTTGCTTAGGATTAGGCTTGACCGTGAGTAACTGAGACCTGAAAACCAGTGGCTTAAACTAGAAAGACTCCTCTCGGGCAGAAGAAATCCAGAGACCTGGCTGTGAAAGTAGGTTCATGGCGTCACCAAGGACCCCAGGCTGTCCGCATCTGGCCCCAACCTATTCCTCTGGCATCTTTGCTCACTGCTTTGCCCCAAAGGAAAGACAAAGGAACCTTTGTCTTGCTGGCTGCTAGAGCTCAGGTCATCATGTCTGCCTTCCAGGCAGAAAAATGGCAGAAGGGAGGGCGACTTCCTGGGAGTTCTGCATGATAGTGCCACTTACGTTTTTTGGGGCCAGAACTTTATTCATATGACCTCATCAGGCTGCAAGGCAGGCTAGGACGCATGGTCTTTTAGCTGTGCTGTAACATGGCCAGCTAAACACTGGGCTTCTGTTACCGGAGAGAGGAGAATGGAAACTGGAGTGGGCAACCAGTAGTCGTGGGCACACGGCCCAGTGCGGAGAGAACGTTGGGCCCTAGTGCTATTATCGATTTACCTTCTCTGTGTACGTTTTGTAGATGCTGTTTTTGAAAACGAGTTGTGTTGTCTCTTTCACTAGTTATTTTTCAAAATAGAGGCATAATACATGAAATTGGCAAGAAATTCAAGTAGTACAAGGGGTATACAATAAAAAATTAGTTCCTCTGTCTCTTTGTGTCGGCCAGGTCTTTGGGGGTCATGAATGATGGAAAACTAACTCAATTTGGCATCAGGAAGAAAGAAAATATATTGGTCCACGTAATTAAAATATCCAGGCGTAGAACCGGCCTCAGATACTGCTACACCCTGGGGCCTGGATCTCTCCATCACCAGGCCCTGCTTTTCTCTGTGTGGCTTCACGTTCACATCCTCTCAGAGAGGTTCAAGTCCAGAGGAAGGAGAAGTCTTTCTTCCATAGCTCACAATGTCTTGGAATTGAATCATGGGCGGGGAATAATTGGCCTCACTTGGATTTGTGCTCATCCGTGCACGCTAAGCCTTGTTGCCACAGGGGTGTAGTGTGTGGAATGGCCAGGCCTGGGCCACGTGCCCTGTCACCCCTGCCTCCATTAGATAAAAAGCAGACTAATAATGACGAATAATGATGGGGCGAGATGCTTGTTCTGAAGCAAAATCGAGATATTGTGACCAAAGTAGGTGTAATCGATGTTCGGTGGCCAACATACAGCAAAAGTCCCCCACACTCTGTGTCTGTTAGAAAGCACCTCAAATTCAGCGGCTTATGTCAGCAACGATCTACTAGTTCTGATGATTCCGGATTGGCCGGGCTCAGCTGGGTGGCTCTTCTGGGCTTGCCTGGGGTCCCCCATGAAGCTGTGGGCATCTGGCAGCTCTGCGAGGCCCGGGGGGTGTAGGAGGGTCTCAGTCACGGGTCTGGGGCCTTGGTGCTGCCTGCATCTGGGCCTCCGTCCACATGGTGGCTCACAGGTCACTCATGGGTCAGGAGTATAGCTCAGGCTTCCTTACGCGTCTGTGGGAGACTTCCAAGGAAGTGCAGGTGGAACCTGCAAGGTCTCAGAGGCCTGGACTCTGGCACTTTCACAGTATCACTTCTGTCCCATTTCATTGGCCAATGCAAGTCACCAGGCCCACCCAGATTCAGTGGGCGGGGCGATACTGTCCAATCATTGGTAGGTGGAGCCTGCAAAATATCGGTGGCTCTGCCCTACCACGTGCCACCTCCCCTGCTGAGATGATGCCCCTTGACAGTCTAGCCTTCCAGAATTCACACGCCTTTTTCGTGGCCTAGTGCCTTCATTGCCGCCATTGCCAGCAGTCACTGGACCCCTACACTGGGTCTCCCTTTGTCCTGTTTTGTCCATCCTGCCTCTCAGCTTCCCTTTGGGTCCCAACTCCCCCTCTCTCTCCCCCCAAGGAGAAGAAGTGCTGGCTTTCTAAGTTTCCATTCCGTTTTCTAACTTAAACACCCAAGGAAGAGATTCGAAGGCCCAGCGAAGTTTAATTAGTTCTCTGTAAGCAGCAGAGAAGCAAAACCTCTAAGGGTCTGGATTAATCACAGGTGTTTGATCTCCTGAGAGGAAAAGGTTCGGGCTAAATTCTTCTCAATACAAGGGCTGTGTTGTTCTGGAAGCAAGGATTCGTGTTTGGGTGAGGTGGCATTCTGTGGCTAACAGCAGTGTGACCTCTGTGGAAACTTTTTGTCACACTACCTCTTGGAGCGAGTGTGTCCGGGCTGTGGCATTGGAGGGGGCCGGGGAGAAATACCCCTTCTTACCCTCCGGGCGTCAGCCTGGCTTGGTTTTGTTAACCGGTGCCTGTATTTGATTTTTTTTTTTTTTTTTTTTTTTAAAGATAAAACCTTCTCTTTCAAATTCAGGCATCATCATCATTCCTCTTTGCAGAGGAGTCTGCCTCATTTTATGAACCGAACATATGGGTATAAAGAGCATTTTGCTGAAGGCAAAACGATGCAGAGAAAGCCCATCCTGGTGTTTCTCAGGAGGTGGGGGAGGGGGAAGTGGTGGGCAGAGCAGAGGGACAGTGCCAAACTGTCGTTTCTGTTTGTTTTGTTGTTCCCATGAGCGTGGTGAGGACCATGGAGGCCAAGGAGCTGTAATCATGGGCCAAGAAGCCTGGCTGGCTGCCTTTCCCAGGGTTAGGTGCAGGATGGCAGTAGGAGTTTTACTTGGCCTCACTGAGCTCTCCTCCCTGGTGCGTCCCACCCCAGGGAGTCTGCCTTGGCGACACTGCCGCTTTCTCGGGGGGAGGTGGGTGGGTGAGTGAGTGGGTAGGGGGTGGGGGTAGGGCTGAACCCCTCTCCTGAGCATCCCCGCCAGCAGGCAGAGCTCCCATCCTACAGGAATAAAGGGAGTGTTTGGGCTCAGACAGGGAGCCCAGAGCCCTGCCTTGTGTTTCTGGCTGAGCCGCTTACAATCCCTGTGATTAGCCGGCGAGTCTCCTAACTTCCAGGCATCTCACGGCTCCACCGAGACTGCAGTCCTTCCCCCTTCTACCTGTGCAGGTAGTGAGAGGGGAAAAAAAAATCCCGTCCCGACTGTTTGACGCTTCTGTGCCCTCTGGAGCACAGAAACAAATAACGGAGGCCGGTGCGTTCACGGCTTGCTAGTGGAAGCTGATCTTCGCTGTCAGGGGGCCCTGACTTTTAATTCCACATCTGACTTTGACTGGGGGCCGAGACCTGTTTCCCCAAAGTGGCCCAATAGCAAAGAGAATGGAACCCTCAGGCCTGATGGAGACTCAGCTCCACTGGATTGGTGCGTTTGACAGGGAAGGGAAGGGAAGGCTTTGCACTCACCTGTGCATAGATTTTTTTTTTTCTCTTTTTCTATATTATTTCTTTGGAAACCTCTCAGTTTCTGAAGCTCTGCTCTTCTCGTGAAGAAATCAACCACGACAGCCCTGGGGCTAAGTGAGTTAGTTCTCCAGGAGGGTGGAAAAAAATTATATTTGTTAAACGCATAAACAAGGAGAAAACGGATTAGTATTGTATTTGAGGCAGGAGAAAGGGGCACAGAGTCATTGCCTGTGCATACGTTTTAAATAGATTACGGACTTGAATTTTTGGAACACTTTGTAATTGTGCATAAAGAGACCCGTGGGGCAGGGTGTGTCCATGAGCTGACTGTAGAGAACACTTGCATCTTATGGGCTCATGAGCCCCAAATGTTATTATGTGACATTGGTTTATTGCTTTATATTTTTCAAACACTCTCCCATTCATTACCTCATCTGACCCTCAGAATAATCCCATAGCTGTAGGTTTTATTATTTGCATATAATAAGTGAAAGTTGTGTCACGTCCCCTGTTGGACTCTTTTGTCTGACCTGACCGTGGGATGTAGGGCAGTGGGGAAAAGAAGGGAGCCCCGCCCCCAGGGGTCCTCCTGGACCCTGCTCTCACCCCAGTGTGCCAGGCACTGTTTTACGTGCTGGGGATAAAACAGTAAACAACAAACAAAAATTACTGCCCCTGCGGGATTGCCATTTTAGCAGAGAGTCATATGCTAAGCAAACTCCACAATAAAACATATAGCACATCAGAGGTAAGTGTGATGGTGAACCGTGAAGGAAAGAGGTAGAGAGTGATCTGGCGGAGGCGGGAGTCAGGAGTATTGTAATCTTAAAGAGCACATCAGTAAAGATGCGCAGGAGGCGTCCCTGACATGTGGGAAGCTCACAATAATTTTTTTCTGATGTAGTGAACAAATAAACATGCTCAAATGGATGGATGGATGAATGGATAAATGGCTGTGGATGGATGGATATGGATGGATGGCTATGGGTAGATATGGATGGATAGATATTGATGGATGGATGGATGGATATGGATGGGTGGGTGGATATGGATGGATGGATATGGATGGATATGGATGGATATGGATGGATAGATGGATGGAATGATAGACAGATGGGTGGGTTGGTAGATATGGATGGATGTAGATGGATGGATGGATGGAAGAAGAGGGGTGGGTCCCCTGTGTAGATCTGTGCTTCCTTTGAGAGCCTTAGGGCGCCTAAATATTTTCATACTCCCCTTGCCCCATTTCACGAATCAATGTGGAGCATCCTAAGTGGGACCTTATCTCGTGTGGCTCTGGAAGAGGGGAGCCCCTCCTGGCTGGAGAGAGCCAGCATCCAACGGGCTTGGAACAGGAATGCCCCTGGTGCTGTGCAGGTTGAGTTGGAAAGTAAATTGTTGCCAAATGCTCAGGGGCAAGCGTGTCTCATCTTATTCCACCTTGGCCTTCTTGTCGTGGACCTAGTTCCCAAAGCCCTGGGGATTTGCTCGCTCCATCCCCCTGGGAGCCTGGTTCCTGCCAGATCCTTGCCATCAGCAGTTTTCTTCTTGAGGAAGTCGAACATCTCGTTTTCCCCATCGTAATCCACCTGGACGAGCATCTGTAGCTCTCTGTGCTTATTCTATAGAGCGCTTGTCTGTAGAGTCTAATGGCTTGTTCACTTCTTCCTTCCCAAAGTAGAAGGTGGGGGCTGTCTCGTTTACTGTTGAGCGTTGGTCCCTAGCACAATCAGCATTCAAAAGTATATTTAAAATAAGTGTTGAGTGACCATGGCGTGTGCATTAGAGGCTTTGTTTGAGGTCGGCTGCCTTTAGGCCCACCCAGTTTCTCCAGATCTTCCGCGTGTGCTGATTTGTATCCCTGGAACCTCAGAACGAAATCTAAAGAAACCCTGCCCGCCGAGTCTATAAGGAAATCGGTCTTTCTGCTTCTCCCAGTGAAGGAAGAGACTAATTGGATGTAAACTCATTACATATCTGAAGCACTTTGAAAATTTCTCCCCCGATTTAATTATGGCGAACTTCTCAGGATGGAGTCAGGCCAGGAAATGTCTCAAACTGTCAGCTGCACGGGGTAAACTAAGGGGCCCCCCTTGGGCCCTGGGGGGGTGGTGGCACTTTCTCTAGCGGGGATGTGCGCTGCTGTCAAGATAAGCCCTGGGGTCACCTGGCCTGGATTTGATCCCGGTTTGTCAACTTACTAGCTGTGCGAGCTCAGGCTAGTGACTTACACGTGTAAGCCTGTTTCCTCATCTGCAAAATGGAGATGGTAGCATTGTCTCCCTTACAGGGTTGTTGTGTGGATGAAATGAGTAAATGTATTTGAAACACTTGGCACAGAGATGGCCCACCGTAAATACCCAGGGCATCTGGATGATGATTATCTCGCGTCAAGGGAAGCGGTGGAGGACACAGGAGGAGT
>NW_011888853.1:258670-266036 GCF_000151845.1 Pteropus vampyrus | reverse complement strand
GGGTCCCCTGTGTAGATCTGTGCTTCCTTTGAGAGCCTTAGGGCGCCTAAATATTTTCATACTCCCCTTGCCCCATTTCACGAATCAATGTGGAGCATCCTAAGTGGGACCTTATCTCGTGTGGCTCTGGAAGAGGGGAGCCCCTCCTGGCTGGAGAGAGCCAGCATCCAACGGGCTTGGAACAGGAATGCCCCTGGTGCTGTGCAGGTTGAGTTGGAAAGTAAATTGTTGCCAAATGGTCAGGGGCAAGCGTGTCTCATCTTATTCCACCTTGGCCTTCTTGTCGTGGACCTAGTTCCCAAAGCCCTGGGGATTTGCTCGCTCCATCCCCCTGGGAGCCTGGTTCCTGCCAGATCCTTGCCATCAGCAGTTTTCTTCTTGAGGAAGTCGAACATCTCGTTTTCCCCATCGTAATCCACCTGGACGAGCATCTGTAGCTCTCTGTGCTTATTCTATAGAGCGCTTGTCTGTAGAGTCTAATGGCTTGTTCACTTCTTCCTTCCCAAAGTAGAAGGTGGGGGCTGTCTCGTTTACTGTTGAGCGTTGGTCCCTAGCACAATCAGCATTCAAAAGTATATTTAAAATAAGTGTTGAGTGACCATGGCGTGTGCATTAGAGGCTTTGTTTGAGGTCGGCTGCCTTTAGGCCCACCCAGTTTCTCCAGATCTTCCGCGTGTGCTGATTTGTATCCCTGGAACCTCAGAACGAAATCTAAAGAAACCCTGCCCGCCGAGTCTATAAGGAAATCGGTCTTTCTGCTTCTCCCAGTGAAGGAAGAGACTAATTGGATGTAAACTCATTACATATCTGAAGCACTTTGAAAATTTCTCCCCCGATTTAATTATGGCGAACTTCTCAGGATGGAGTCAGGCCAGGAAATGTCTCAAACTGTCAGCTGCACGGGGTAAACTAAGGGGCCCCCCTTGGGCCCTGGGGGGGTGGTGGCACTTTCTCTAGCGGGGATGTGCGCTGCTGTCAAGATAAGCCCTGGGGTCACCTGGCCTGGATTTGATCCCGGTTTGTCAACTTACTAGCTGTGCGAGCTCAGGCTAGTGACTTACACGTGTAAGCCTGTTTCCTCATCTGCAAAATGGAGATGGTAGCATTGTCTCCCTTACAGGGTTGTTGTGTGGATGAAATGAGTAAATGTATTTGAAACACTTGGCACAGAGATGGCCCACCGTAAATACCCAGGGCATCTGGATGATGATTATCTCGCGTCAAGGGAAGCGGTGGAGGACACAGGAGGAGTTTGGGATCGATTCAAGTCAGCGAACTTGGGTATCATGGTTTGAGGTCAGTCTTCTTCCAGTATATGGCCCTCTTGTTGCTAAGCGCCCCTCATATTCATCCTCAGTTGATTATCTTTCCCACGCAGACTCCTCCAAACCTTTCTTGCCGGCAGCATGATCCTCTATACTTTATTGATATATAATTTTAAAAAGTGGGATCGTACCGTACATAATGTTTAAAAATATGTGTTTTCACTTAATATATCCTGATCTTTTGTTTTGTTATTTTGGTGGCTGCGTGATACTCCATCACACAAATTGTCCAGAAATACTTGTTTTCACCTTTATTGAAACCGAAGTACATTAAACTGTACCCATGACTGGGAGATATTTTTACTAATGACTTGTTGGACACTTAATTTGGGCTCGATTTTTTGGAATCCTTGTTTATTTTTATCAGAGCGATGGATGCACACATCTAGAAAGAGCAGATGTTAATAAAAGGCTTATAAAAAAGAAAAAAACCACATCCATCCTTCCCCCCATCTCCCATGGCTCTGTCCTCTTTTCTAGAAGAAACCACTTTCTCTGTTTCTTGAGAAATTTCCCCCCACATTTCTAAACAAATTTATTCTGCAGCTTCTCGATCTGGAGGCCAGTGTCCTTCGGTTCTGGTAAACGTTATTTTGTGTCCTTTAATAGTTTCTTCCGCTGGTGCTCTGTTCTCTCTCTGTTAGTCGGGTCTTGGGCTTCCGGGACTGAGGCTTGCATTTTTCTCCCTTTTCTCTTGTTATTTTATAAGCTTGCTATTTTCTTCTGCATGGTGGGAAGTTCCACAGACTCTAATGCCATAAAAAGAGCAAATGTTTCTAGTCGTTTTCATGGCTTCCGTTTCTGAAAATTCTTTCTTCTTCTCTTGGGTTTTTTTTTCCCCTCCAGCAACTTGTCCTCTTCATGGGTTGATTCCACGCAGTCATGTCTTTCTGATATTGATGATGGGTTTTTTTTTTTTCTCTTTACAAACGTTCCCTCCCTGAATTCCCTGTGAGTTTCTTCATTTTTCCTGTTTGGTTATTTTCTCATGTGTCATTTGCGCTAACGATATAGTGAAAACAGAGACCTGTCATGTGCATATGTAGCATCTCGCGTTTGTAGTCTTTAGGCCGGTTTAATTCACATAACAACTCCGGGAGATCGGCACCACCTTGGGGACATCGTGATGATAAGAGCAGGGACTCGAGAGCCACGCTGGCTGGCCTTGAGTCTTGGCTCTGCCATTCATTAACTGCATCACTTTGTTAATTACTTAACCTCTCTGTGCCTCAGTTTCCCCATACGTGAAGCAGGGATAGATAATAGCAGTACCTGACCCTTAATGTTAGGAGGATTGAGAAAGTTCCCGGCACAGGGTCGGTCTTTATGTAAACGTTGTTCTTGTTAATCATTCCATTTTGCTTATGAGTGGCACTGTTATTTCTATTATTGTTTCTATTTTCTGTATGAAGAAATGGTCACCCTGGAGAGATGATATTCTTGCCCAAGGTCTCCCAGCTGGGAGCTTAGATCCGAATCAGGTAGTCTGCAGAGTCGTGCCTCGTACACGCTGTGCCGTATTGCCTTTTATGAAGAGGGAGGGAGAGAAAAAGATGGCAGATCTGCCCCAGAATTGCTGCTGGGTTTAGCCAGGGAGCCAGATACAGTTCAGAATGTCCAGTTAAATTTGAATTTCAGACAAAAAGCATTTTTTTTTTTTAAATATAAGCTTATCTCAAATAAAAATAATTACTAATCATTTGTCTGAAATTCAATTGACCTGGGCGTCCTGTATTTTTAATTTGCTAAATCAAGCAAACCTGGGAGGGGGGATGTTTTGTACTCCATCCAGTCCCTTTTTAAGATTCTGTCCCATCGCTCCTGACCGCGTGCCCTCTATCTCCCAAGGATCCTGCCACCATCCCAATGGGAGTCTCTTGCGTCCCTCAGGTGAGTTAGCACAGAAGGCACTTGGACACCTATGTTTTCTTGAGTGGTGAAAATTAAATGTGATTTTGTTTGGAATGTGGGGTGGTGTTTTCCTTCTCCTTGGTCGTGAAGATCCTGCCCCTAAGCCTCACTGGTCATTTCCTTTGAGCAGAGAGAGACACAAAGCCAGCAGTTTGGTGGCGGTTGTGGGTTTATCCCCTCTGGGGTAGGGGGAGATCATCAAAGTGGGGAACAGCTTTTCCTCAGTGGAGCTCGACAGCTCTCTCTTCTCCCCTCCTGGGCCGCCTCCTTAGCAGCCAGATCTGGGACAGATTGGATCAGCGTGAGTGAGTGCTGGTGTTGGGGGGGGGACGGCTTGACCAGCTGGTACAATTGTCTAGTGACAGGCCGAATTTGAGAGGGTGCTGATGGATTGGTGGCTGGGGGCCATAGAGAAGTTGCTTTGGGCCATATCGTGTTCTCACTCTCTTGGTGACCAGCTGATAAAAAAGTTCAGTAAGGATGCCTTCCCCTCCCCGCCGCCCCCGACCGCTTTTTAAGTCCACATGGAGTTAATGATCTTGGCGGGCCGAAGGATTCTGGGAGTCCTTCCTCCTCTAGCTAGTCTGAACCTGAAGGAATTATTATACTTTCACCTCTTCATTATTCAAAATAATGGGTCTTTGGAAGAAGAATGGCAGACTCCAGAAAAAGTCGAGATGTTATTGACTCGGGAGCACTGTGGTCTTATTTTTAGGTGTGGTTAATGTCATTGCCGATGGGCGCTGCAGTCCGGGTGGGCCCCTCACACGCCGTAGTCGTGTAGTAAATATTTGTTGAGCTGAGTTGCACTTTGACATGAGAACCTGGATTTGGAGCAGGACGGGGCTTGGTGGCTAACTTGTTTTTAGCTCTTTCCCTCTGCTTTGCAGAGGAAGTACTGATGCGGTTGTTGGCTAGCATATTGAAAGCCTAGATGTGTCTTAAGGAACTTGGTAAAGGCTAAGGCCTCACCAGCAAGGGCCTGTGGTCACTGAGAATGGGTGCTGAGAGGCCCTTTGGGTATGATTTCTGTGCTTGTCTGTTCTTGCTGGCGCTTAGTGTTTAAGGATGGCCTGACTCTCTGGGCTGGTTGACCTAAGCCTCTCCCCAGAGGGACCACTTTAGGGTGGACCCTAGAACCTGGATTCCTGACACACTCAATGTCTGTGGCACAAACGTGGCTCATCAGAAACTGGGGCCACCTTCCTAAGGCCTTCAAAAAAATAAATGTAATTCACATATATGCCTGGACCTTAAAGTGTCATCCCAGTGAGTTCTGACACTTGTATACACCTGTATAACCACCATCCAAAATGAGATAGAGAACATTTCTGTCACCCCAGAAAGATCTTCTATTAACTAAGTCAATTCTGCCCCTCCTCCCAGGCAGCCACTTCACGACTTCCGTTTTGATTAGTTTTGCATATCCTTGTGCTTAAGTGGAATTATATGGGGTGCCTTCTTTCCCTCACTGATTTTGAGATTCATCTATGTGGTTGTGAATCAGTAGTTTTTCCTTATTTTGAAGCGTTTTTCATTTTGTGAATATACTACATTGTGTTTTATCCATTCTGCTGTTGACGGATGTTTGGGTTGTTTCCAGGTTCGGGCTATGAATAAAGCAACTGAATATTTTTGTGTAAGTCTCGTGTGGACGAATGTTTTCATTTCTCTGGGGGCAGCTGTCTCGGAGAGAAATTACTGGGCCATAGGGTAGATTTTTTTTAAAGCGCAAGCGCTCTCTCCTAGTTTGGAAAATGCACACACCCTTGCCCATTTTCAGCGGGTTGGTGTAGCTAACAAGAGTCGGGTTGTTCAGGCGGGTCTGTATCAATTAATATCTGTAACTGAAGCTGAATGTAAATGATTATAAGTTGGAGCTGTTAAGTTTAATTCTGTAAAATTACATGAAGTTGGTATTATGAGGACTGTCTGATAAAAGGAAATTAGGTACAGGTATAAGTCCCCATATGAATTTGATTCACGCTTGAGTCATGACTAATAGATGACACGCCAGATTGGAAAGCTGACTCAATGCACAGTTCACGTGGCCACCCATCATGGGTTTCTGGCGTGTCTTGATATCGAGCAGACATGGGCGACCGCATCCTGGAGGGCCTTATGTGGACTTCTTCCTTCTGCCCCGTCCCTCGGCCTCCATTCTGATCCGGCCTTCACCGCCTCCCATCTGGATTACTCAGTAGCCCAGCAGCCAGTCTATTGGTTTCCGTTTAGTAGGTCGTGGAGGGACCCTGGCTTCTGTCTTTTGAAAACTCCAGGTGATTCCAGTGCAACCAGAGTTAGAAACAACCCACTTACTTTCTTAAGCCCAAGCCATTCTGCCAGCCTTCTTCATTATACCCAGTATCCTCATGGTACCCCAACACACACTCCCTTTACCAGCCAGGATGGTCACCCTGCAGTCCCCACATCATCAGCTTTGCCTCCCAGACCGCTCACACTGCTTCTCCTGGCTCGAAGGTCCCAGCCTCGTTTCCCTTTCTACACTGTCCAGCTTTCAAGAGCTCTTCACTACTACAACGCTGCCATCTCCTTCCTTGAAATGACTGTGGGCTTCCTTCGTGTGTCATCTCAGACATCACTGTAGACGTCTCCTGTAGTCCCTCTCATCATGGTACGTAGCCAGCTTTTCAAAGGTGGGACTCAGATCAGCCTTTGTGTCTTCCTCCCTTCCAGCCCCCTAGGGTCTGGCATAATGTTGGCTCATGGAATAGTCACTAATTAGGTACTTACTAATTAACTTTTATAAATTAATTTTATATCTGATTTGGAGACCGAGTTAGAAGCATTACTTGGCTTCTGCACTTTCAAAGTAATTATTGCCTTGATTTGTATGGATTGCAAGGTCGTGCCTATTCTTTTGTTATACAGTGCCCTTGAGGTTAGAGTCCACGGTCATTGGCTTCAACAGACATTTAAGGAGGACCTGCCCTGTAGCAGGCCTTGAGTTGGGTGCTGTTATTTTGAACTCTGTGTTCCTGTCTTCTGTAGGCTTTTGTGCCCTAATCTTTAGGCGTGTGCCCTTTGAATAATGGATACTGATACTCAGTGCTTTGTAAAGTAGCCGTGTGCAATATTTTCCTCACCTCTTTTTATTAAGGGGGAAATTTTGTTCTGTGACTTAGATTTTCTTCCACTCTTTAAGCAGTCATTACTCTCATAAAAGGATGCTCGACTGCCCCTGTTCTGATGAATTCTTCCTTAAGGAACTCTTCACAAATTCGTTTATATTTCCAAGGCTGAAATTGTCCCAAAATGAGCACTTAAGGAGAAATGAAACGGTTTGCCTGCTGTAGGTTAGGGATTTAACTGATTGTTTTTGATTATTCTGTGCTGATACCTCTGACACCAGAGGGAAATTAATAGCATTATAAAGTATGGATCCCTGTGGCATTTTAAGTGATACTTTAAGAAAAAGGAGCATGTGAGTTTCCTTAGGTTTTGGGAATTACAGGAGAGAACTGGGGGATTTTACTCTCAGAACTTGCAAATAACTTGCCCATTTTAAATGTCTCCCCCAGTCCCTTTTAGTCTTCTGGTGTCAAGGCTGTGGTTTCGGTGCCTTCGACAAAAACACAGTGTAGACGGGCATCTCATTATCACGCAGAAACATTTCTGAAAATTGAGTTTTCGTACATAGGAGCGTTTCCCCATTGGCTTTTCACTGTGAAATCAGGGTCTTCTATTATGAAAACACTCAATTGTATTATAAATAATTTAGAATGTTCGCTTCTGTATGTTTATATCTTTTCAAATTATATCATCAGTTTATTTAAGAATTTTCTCCAAAGATGTGCGTGTGTATTTTAAACAGTCAGGTTGTTCTACAGGGCTTATAATGAAAAACAGTGGTCTGCTGACCTTCCCTCCCCTACGATTCCTACTTCTCAGGGATAAACACGAACAGCCATTTCTGCTATTTCTTTAGTTTTTTTTGGTCTCTACCTGTCTCAACCGCATGCTTACTGTGCTACCTCTTGGCTTTTTCATCTTCAAACGTATTTGATGATTTCCTAGTGTGCGGGATGAGGATTTGTTCTCCTATCCCTACCTGCATCCTGTACTACAGATACGTTCTATGTTTTAGGTGAGTTCAGTAGTCACAGCTT
>NW_011888853.1:244224-257192 GCF_000151845.1 Pteropus vampyrus | reverse complement strand
TTCTGAGGTTCTGTGGGGTGAACCGCCTTGTTCTGGGCCTTCTCCACGGGGGCTCAGGTGTCAGCACCTTGGGGAGTCTGCTGTCTTTGACGGCCGTGGCCGTCATCTCCTCTCCCTCTCATTTCGTCTCTGTGGTCGAACTCCTCTGGCCCCTTTACCTTCACTCTCATGGGAATTCGAGGGGCCACCAGCTTGTGTTCAGTTGGCCACATTTAACTAGAACTGGACCAGGATTTACATGTTAGCACAGTAAACATTGCTGTTTTAAACATAGTCAACACTGAAAATCATATTTAGAGAGAAAGTCGTCCATTCGTGTTCCCATCTGTAGACGGAAGCCTAAGTCACGATAGTGGCCGAGGCGCCACAAGAAGTGTATGAAGAAAAAGAGCCAAGGACACACAGCTTCTCGAACCTCAGCTTGCTGAGGTCACTTCAGTCAACGTCCAGGAGCCCTGCGGTAGGCCTGCTGGGCCGGCAGGGACCGAGGTTAAATATTGAGTCCATTGTTTGCTTTATTTCCTCTTTAGCTGTTTTTGCAGGAGTTGTTATCGTCATCGAAATGCTCACTCCCTGACTTTTTTTGATTATTTAGTAAAAACTTGGGCTGTTCTGGTCTTCGTCACCGCTGGCTTAGAGGTCAGGTTTCACACAAGCTTCCCCATGGCTCATCTGATGGGTTGGGATTTTCATTTTCTTCCTGGGAATAAAGAGGCAAAAGGGACTTTGGGGTTACCACAGGGCTCTGCCTCGTGTGACGAAACCCGATTATGCGTTCCTTTTATTGACATAGGTGGGGAAGAGCAGGGGATGCTGATGGGTATATGTGATGTCTACAGGGCTGGTGTCGTTAGCCCAGTTTTTGCCTTTATAAGCAGGATCACAGCTGTTGGAGGGCTTATGGTGTCCACCATCTGGGTCATTAAAGGAACTACCTGGCAAAGACTCACCTGTGGAGCTCATTCCTGAAGACCTCAACCCAGTGCTAACCTCCTCCTACCGTCCCCACCAGACTCTGCTTTGTAGGGGTAATTGAGGATTATCAGATAGATTACTTCCTGCTTCTGTATCACTGGTTAATATCTTACTACACCCAGATTTTAAAATGCCCAGCATTTAAAGGAGCTTTGCTAGTATGGAGCGTTTCAGGCAAGCCACCTATGTTGGGAAATTATTTTTTAAAAAATAAGGCTTATCAAACCATCCAGCAATTATACTCCTTGGTGTATCTCCAGGTGAGCTTAAGAGTCATGTCCACCCAAAAACCTGCATGCAGATACATGGGTGTTTATAGCAGCTTTATCCACAATTACCAAAACTCGGAGGCAACCCAGATGTCCTCAGTAGGTGAACGGATTAGTGACCTGTGGTCCATCCAGGCAATGGACTCTTCAGCGCTAAAAAGAAATGAGCTGTCAAGCCATAAAAAGACATGGAAGAACCTTAAATGCATATGACTAAGTGAAAGAAGCCAATCTGAAAAGGCCACATATAGTACGATTCCAACTCTATGACATTCTGGAAAAGGGAAAACTGTGGAGGCAGCAGAAAGAGCAGTGGTTGCCTTTTGGGAGGAGGGGTGAATAGGCAGAACACAGAGGATTTTTAGGGCAGGAAAACAACTCTTTGTGTACTATAATAGCGGATACATATCATTATGCATTTGTCTGAGCCCACAGAACGTACAACATCCAGAGTGATCTCTTATAGACTTTGCATGACAATGATATGTTAATGTAGGTTCATTGGAACAAATGCACCATTGGGGTGTAGGATGTAGATGGTGGGGAGGCTGTGCACCTGTGGGGCAGGGAGTAGGAGGGACTTCTCTGTACTTCCTGTTCAATTGTGCTGTGAACCTAAAATTGCTCTAAAATACAAAATAAAATAAAATAAAAAAGTAAAGTATGCCTTTACTTAGTGTATTAGTTTCCTGTTGCTGCTATAACAAACTACCCCAACAAGAATGGCATAAAACAACACAAATGTATTATCTTACAGTATGGGAGGTCAGAAGTCCAAAATAGTTTTAACTGGGACAGTCAGGGTGGCAGCAGGACTGTGTTCCTTCCGGAGGTTCCAGGGGAGAATCTGTTTGGTCCACCTGCATTTCTTGGCTTGCGACCTTTCTCCATCTTTAAGCTGGCAGCGTAGCATCTTCCAATCTCTTCGTTTTTCTTTTTTTCTGCTTTTGTTATCACACCTTCTCTCTTGACTCTGATCCTTCTCTCTCTCTCTCATAAGGACCCTTGCGATTACATCGGTCCCATCCAGATCATCAAAGATAATATCCCCATCTCAAGATCCTTAACTAAATCACAGCTTCAGAGGCCTGTTTGCCATCTAAGGTGACAGTGTTCACAAGTTTTAGGGATTAGGATGTGGTCATCTTGGAGAGGGGAGGTCATTACTTTGTCTACCACGTATGCCATTTAAATGACTTTCCTCTGAGCCCTGTTGTCATTTCAGACAGGCCACCTGATTCCATTTCAGATTGTTCTTTGGCGATTTTCCAGTTTATGTGGCAGGCAGGAAGGCCGCCGAGAAAAAGAAATGAAGGAAATTCAATTGAGTCCTGGACTTGACCAGAAGGAGAAAGAACAGCGATTGTCAAGGAGGGGCCCCCCAAATCACCCGGGATGCTTTTCCATTTCAGGCATCTCAGATTCTGGCAAACCCTCCCTTGAGAAGCACACGTCTTCGGCAAACCTCGCATCCCTTGTCCACGAGGACATCGTATCTTTCTCACGTGTAGGGGCAGAAAAAAGATTGGCACTCAGTGATGCAGAGGGATGGAAAGCAGCTTTGGCAGAAGAGGCTGGAGTTTGTGCTGAGAAGGGGATGGGGAGCTGAGCCTGGGGAAGTACCCCAGGTGACATTGACAAGGATGGGCTCTGGGGAGGGATTGGAGCATGAGGGGGCGTGGTCGTACTTGGAGCACGTGCTTTTAGAGGGGTTGGTGCTGGGACTGTATGGCAGGCCCTGAAACAGGCAGGGAGAGAGGGGGCTGGACAGGGCTTTGCTTCCTTGCCAGGCCTCTTCTGTGGGTGTTTACTACGAATGGCAGCTACCAAAGTCTGCTGAATTCTAAAGCGAGTGAGACGACAGTCTGAGAAAGGGTGGGTTAGGCCCTGGCACGGAGAAGAAGCCCACAAGCTTCCTTCGATGGTCTCATGGAGGGGAACCGATGAGCTGTTTTCACTGTCTTGTGGAGTTTCCGAGGCATTTGCAAGCTTCCGCGAGCGGCGCTGAGGCTTTTGCTGGTAGGATGGAGCCCAGAGTGACTGCCCGTGCGGATGACGGTCGGCAGAAGGGAGATGGGTTTCTTCGTGGGTTCGTTCTTTATTGTCACTTCTGTAATACTTCATTCTGTCACCGTGAATGTTATTTTGGAGATGGATGATGCAGATGTGTTTTTCAAGACAAAGCATAATGAAGTCATGTTTAGCAATCCATTCAGTATTTTACGTGTCAGTGATGACTGTCATATGATTACGATGGGTGGTGGGTGTACTATACCCAAGAAGGTGTCACCACATCTATAAGAGTAAGTGACTGTGGGTGAGTGTTTAATTTGGTAAACACTGGAGAATCTTTTATTGAATTGACCTCACGGACATCTGGGTCCAGCTTCATTTTTCTCTTTTCCGCTTGTGTTTTTCTCCCTCGTTGAGGTAATTATGGTCTTGCTTATTCAGTTCCCTGGCTCTGCCACTTATTGACTGTGTGACCTTGAGCAAATTGTCTTATTACTTTGAGATTCAATTTCTTTATCTACAAATACCAATAGAAAACAATATCTGCCTCCCAGAGTTGTTACAATGATGAAGGAGATATCAAACGTGAAGCTTGCTCCCTGGAAATAGCGAGCGATCAATAAATATTAGTTCCCTTCCTCCTTTTTAGAGATAAGAAAATCGACGAGACCAAGCCCACATGGACCCGCTGCTTGTCCTCAAATATTTCAAAGGCTGTTACATATCACAGAGGAAAGACACATTACATTATTTGGTGCTCCAGGTAGCAGCCCTAGAGCTAAGGGGTAAAACTGGAAGGAGAGAGGTCTCCACCGAACGTAAAGAAGACCTTTGTAACCCTTAGAGCTGTCTTGCAGCACAGTGGCGCTAATGAAGTAGTGAGCGACGTGTCCTGGAAGTATTCAGTTACAACAGGATTTCTCAGCAGCATTATCGATGTTGAGAACGGATGATTCTTTGTCGTCAGGGGCTGTGCATTATAGGATGTGTACCAGTGTCTCTGGCCTCTAGTCACTAGATACTCCTAGTGTGACAACCAAAAATGCCTTCGAATGTCCCTGGTTGAGAAGCATTGAAATAGAGGCTAGACGACAACAAACCAGACTCCATCCTCCCAAGGTTAACTCCATTCTACCCCAAATGGAGTTCTCACGACAATAGTTACCGGAATTCTGATGGAGGCTTTTTGGTTGGGATAGTACCTCCCATTGAAGATGAAAGACCTAACACATGCGAAATTGTAGGGTTCGGTTTGGGCCGTAGAAAGCAGCGGAAGTCCCCACCTGCAAGGCCCCCCGTGGTTGGCTTAATGGTTTGTTGCTCATTGCGTTTTTCCAGGTCATGTTAGCAGCTTCCTATTGGTCTCTCCTGGCCCCGGCAGTTGAGATGGCCACGTCCTCCGGGGGCTTCGGTGCCTTCGCCTTCTTCCCTGTGGCCGTTGGCTTCACCCTGGGAGCTGCATTCGTCTACCTGGCCGACCTCGCGATGCCTCACCTGGTGAGTACCGCCGATCATATGTAATGCACACGGCTAAGGGACCAGTGGTATCGAAATGGATATTTCAACCATTTAGGGCTTTTATGTAGAGGAATTGCATTTGACTTTTTTTTCCTAAAAGAAAACAAGCTCTTGGTAATATGACTAATCATCCCCTGAGTTACATTTTGCTAAGTTCAGATTTTAAATGTCAGACTTCATTATAAATATAGAGCGCGGCTGACGTCATGCTTTGTGACACTGTATGTGTGAACGGATGTGGAAGCTGGGAAAGTGAGTGACCACGCTCATGGCCCTGACCCTTGAAGAGCTTATGATGTCACCAGGGAAGAGGACAGCACACCCAACTGTGGCATAAGCAGTTGTCACAGCATCACATCAACCAGGGCTTATTAATCGGAGGATGAGGGAGGTGCCTGGGCAGCAGGGCTCTGGGGGGAGGTCACTTGTGCCACTCACTGGTTGTGTGTCCCTTAGTTCCGGTTTTCTTGCCTGTAACTTGAAGACAACTCCTTTGAGGGGCTGCCAAGTCAACCTTAAAACATGTGGAATAGGGCCGGTGGGTTGGGTTTGGGGAATGAGCATGTGCTTGCTCGTGGAGAAGCACTGTAAGAAACATAGCCTGAGGTCTGGCTGTGATCCCTCATGAGAGACAGTCAGGGCCAGCCTGGGAGATGGCAGTGGCTCAAACCGGGTTGTCTGCATGCACTGCCATCAGTAGAGAGGCGTCGATGTGAGTACGAACCCAGCACAGGCACATGCAGCCTGCCGGATGCTGTGTCTCAACAAGTCCTGGAGGTGGGCAGAGCCCCCCGTGAGACCTCAGCCGGTGCTTGAATTCTCTGCTCCCCCAGAAATGGCGGGGGTACAGGAAGGGACCCTGTGGGGGAGAACGGGGTCGTAGGCTGTCGCCTCTGTTGGATCAAGGCGAGCGAGGATCGGGTCGGGCTCCCTGGACTCGGCCGGACGTGTACCCCGGGAGGGAGGCTGACGTCCTCTTTCCTGCCCACCTGCCTTCTTTCTTGCCTTGAGTTCCCAGCTGCAGAAAGGAGGGAGAATTCCTGGGAAGTTGGCCCTGGGCCTAATGAGGGACTGATTACCCGTGTCACAGAAGGACCAGCCTCTGGACCAGACAGCCACGTGGAGCCATGATACGGTCTCGGAGGAAAAACCAGATGGCTTTTTCTTTTTTTTTCCCACCAAAAGCTTGAATGGCAGTGTCACTTTCTGCCCCCTGGACCCTAGGCTTCCTTGCTGTCAAGTTCATCTGCGCAGTCATAGCTTTGAGAGGTCCTCAGTGTGGGCTGCCATGGTCTGCTCTCAGATCCACCGCAGTAACGTGTGAACTTGCTGTTGGAGGTGTTCTGCTCACCCTGGCGATAAGATCTTGAGGCCGGTGGCCTGAACTGCCAAACAGCAGGCAGCCGCTGCTGGGTCTCTTTCTGCCTTCCCACTGGGTCCCACTGGGCTTCCAAGATAGTGTCTTGCTCAGGGCTCTTGCAGTCATGATGGGCCACCACTCGCTGGCCCTGGGGAATGGTAAAAGAGAGGGATCAGGTGCATTTGATCAGCTGTCTGAACACAGAGGCTTTCTCTGGGCAGCGTAAATAGTCATTGGCCAATTTGTATTGTGCAGTGGTACCTTTTTTTAAAAAAAAGAAAAACCTTTTGCTTCACGTTCGGTCTAATGTATGCTTTGAATATGGAGAAGATCCCATGGGAAAGTCTCATATAGACTATACAGAAAATTAGGAATGGTTTGGGAGGGCTGGGTGCACATCGGGTCGGAAAAGGGCATAATCAGCGTTGACGCCCAGAACCTCAGTAATGGGCAGAAAAATCAGTCTGACGGTAAACATCTGTTGTAGGAAATTTGAAAAGAAAATAATTCTTGCCCTTGATGCGAGAAAGGGAATTTGTCTTGGAAGGTCTCCTAAATAGTTAAGAATCATTTATTATTGCCATAATCACCGAATGTTGCCGTGTCCGACTGCCATCACTCTGGCACAGAATAAAGATTTTCCTTTAGGGCAGCAGCCTGGGTCTATGGAAGATGCTTCGGGGAGTCCGAGTTAATGGGTGTTTGATCGCGAGTCCATGTCGTGGCCCAGCCTTGACTGAGCATCCTCGGGAATATAGTCTTCTGCGGGACTAGAATTCGGTTTCGGATGCTCCCTGCTCTGGGAGTTTCAGAGCCAGCGGCTTCGGAGGCTGTGGGGAGTTCTGCGGGCACATTCAGCTGGAGATCTCTTCAGTTTCCAGTTCACTGCACCGTGTGCCAAAGCCCCACTGCTCGGCAGATGGCCCGTGAGCAGGAGGGAGGAGTGAGCAGAAGGCTTTGGCTGCAGCCCTGATGGAGCAGAGCTTACCTTGCAGAACAGGTCCTGGGATAGAGCGGGGTCTGCCTGCAGGAGACCCCACGACCTCCTTTCTATCCTCTGGGACAGCGCTTGGAGATTGACAGGGGAGAGGAAGCGAGTCTGTCTACGTCACTTCCCCTGGGAAAATGAGCAGCGTAGACGCCCAGGAAGGGCAGAGGTGTGGCCGGAGGTTTCTGCAGCAACACCTGGATGCGAACCCCTGTCTGTGGCCGTCAAGCACTGTTCCGTTGCCCGCCAACGCCACAGCTGCCCACTTGGGATGTATTTATAGGTTCAAGGGCAGCAAGACCTTGGGTTGGTGGGGGAGGAAGTGGTTAACAACGGACTCTGGTCTCTAACTCCTCTTGCCTTCACTCAGCCTTTCAGATTTATTTGTCGCCCTTTTGGAGCCAAAGCAAAATATGGCTCATGAAAAGGGTTTTATTCATCACAGCCCGTCATGTTGAAGCTACTGTGGCTTTGTTAACTTCGAATGCATCCAATCGCTCTCTGAACTGGGTATTTATTTATTTATTTATTTATTTATTTATCCGAGAATAAAATAGAGAAGGATTCGTGCAGTAACTATTAGTAGGAAATGAACCGCCAAGGGATTTATAGAGACTTTGCCAATGGTGTCTTAATGAGAGGGGGACAGGGACCGCGGGGAGGCGAGGAAGGCGCTACCTGTTGGCCCAGGAAGAGGGCTGGCAGGCGACGGGGGTGTGGCTCGGGCCAGCCTGAGCCCAGCGTTCCTCCCTTAGAATGGCCCTCGGGAGAAGCAGAACAGACGTGGAACAGCTAGATGGTGACATTTTTGCGACAGGTATGTCCAGGGCATCGACACTTTTTTGCGATCTTGGCAGTTTTACTTCGGCGTGAAGTTGAGGGTGGCGGTAGGTGGTAGGCCGTCTCCCTCAGTTTCAAGGAGAGAGTTTCCTACTGATGGGTAGAAGAGTCGGATGCCAAAGCGGGGGAGGGTGTGTGCTCCCCAAGGTCTCAGGTCATTCTTGTTAGTCGTATTAGTATTCCATCAATACAGTACAGAAATCTCCTTATGAAATAATAAAAAGTTTACGCGGAAGTGCCTTCCTGCTATAGATTGTGTCTGCTGGTTGACCCTAATCCTCAGTGGGACGATGCTTGGAGGTGGGGCCTTCTGGAGGTGATCGGGTCGTGGAGGTGGAGCCCTAATGACCGGGATGAGTGCCTTTCAGGGGAGACCCCAGCGAGCTCTCTCTTGCCACGTGAGGGGACAGCAAGAAGACACTGTCTGTGAACGAGGAGCGGGGCCCTCGCGAGGCACTGAATCTGCCAGTGCCTTGATCTTGGACTTCTCTGCCTGCAGAAATGTGAGGAGTACATTTCTGTTGTTTATAAGCCACCCAGAGTGTGGTAAGTGGCTATGGCAGCCACAGACTACCGAGTCTACCGTTGTCGTCCGTTGAGTGGGTATCCTTCCGGCTTCTTTCTCTCGCCTTAAGAAAATGAATTGAAACATAAACCCTCTCCCCGTTCACCTGTCTCATGTGAGTACACTTCAGACTAGCTCGGTAGCAGTGCGAGCTCCGACTCCTTTCGCTGCCCCCGCCCTTCTTTTAACGTACGTACGTACACGGATACAATTTTGCACAGTCGCAATCGGTCTGTATATTCTGATACTTTTAAATTCGAAATGATTTTTTTCTGTCGTCATTTTAGTGCCATACAGCATCCTAACATCCTAGTGTTGTCTGCCCGACAGTTTCCCTGTCATTGATTTGAGTAGTGAGATTGTTCTCTGCTTCTCCGTACGTGTGTGTGTACATCTGGAAATGGAATTCTGTTTCGCATTTTCCGAAAAACAAATGGTAACATGCCGTCTGTGTTGCCGCTACTGGCTTTTTTCAGCTTGCTTTACATCGTGGCAGTCTTCTCTCGGGAGATGTGTGCTCCCCACCCCCACCCATCTCTCTGACATCTTGGGGAGACTGCCCAGGGACTGCAGGGGCACAGGAAGGGAGTGGGTGTCTGTGACTGTCCCGTCGGAGAGAGCGTGGCCGATGGTTGTGCCCAGACAGTCTCTAGAGGACAGGGGAGATTAGCGTGTGGTAGGGATCTACCTTCTTCTCATGTCCCTCTGTAATTTACCTATGTCCCCAGCCTTAGTTTTCTCAGTGGTGGCAAAGAAAACGCTTCTGCTGAAAACTTCAGCGAGCAGTATGTGCACATATTTTTAATATGCACTCACATTTTGCTGGTGTCGATATGGGTTGGCTGGAGTTGCTGTCAAGGACCACGTATGACAACAGTCTGAAAGTGGCAGATGTGGCAGGAGGTGATTATTTTCCCTGTCTGCATGTTTTTCTCTCCTTCATAGATTCTCTCCACCTTTAACATTCTGCTTCGACTTCACAAAAGAATAATTTACAGAGGAGGGAGGGAGGGGGAGAGAGAGAGAGGAAGAAAGAATATCTTACAGAAACTGCAGAGGCATCCACCTGAGAGTCTGTAGCATGAGCTTGGTACGGTCAGATAAGCCCAACTAGCTGTACAGTGAAAACTGGCCCTCTGCCTCGGTCTTAGCATTTCCTTCTTCCTTATGCTTTGTCGAGATCCAGATATGTGGTTCTCCTTCGGAGCGTAAGGTGCATCCTGGGCTTGACTGATGCTTGAAGTCTTGGCTGGGCTGCAGAGATCCTGCAGAGCAGCAGCAGCAGCTCCCGCAGTGTGGGAACACTTGTCATCAGGAGAGGCTGGGCCGGGGGTGGGTCAGCAGCTCCATTGTCTGTCGAGCCAGGTCAGAGCGGGATGAGGCTTTGCAGAGGTGCCTTTTCTTAACTACCTGGACATCTGTGTTTATTTCCAAGGGCATCCACAGCAAACTGCCACAGACTGGAGGACTTAAGCAACAGAGATGTGCTTCCTCACAGTTCTGGGGGCTGGAAGTCCAAGATCAAGGTGTCGGCAGGCTCGGTTTCTTACGAGTCCTCTCTCCCTGGCTCCCAGGTGCTGCTTTGTCACTGTGACCTCACGCGATCGTCCTCTGTGCCTCCCTGCTGTCTGTCTGTGCGTCCCAGTTTCCTCCTCTGTGAAGGCCCTGGTCCGATCGGATTCCAGCCCACCTTGATGGCCTCGTTTGACCTTAATCACCTCTTTAAAGGCCTTGTCTCCAAACACAGTCGCCTCTGAGGTACAGGGGCTTAGGGATTCGACCTGAGAATTTTGGGGGGTCACATTTCATCTCATAACAGCATCTCCTCAGTTTCTCTAGATATTTATGGTACTAAGGCTGAGAGGTGACTCCGGTAGGGATAGCTCATGCTGTGGATGTCATTGGAGGCCACCAGTTGAGGCAGCGGGTGTTCTGAGCAAGAGCTAACAGCATTTCTCCTGGCACCTGATTGGCGGGTTGACTGACTGTGCCTGGAGCAGCAAAGCACTAATGAATCTGCAATGCTAATTAATCCTTTGTTACTAATGGAGCAAACCTGTGAGCTCGCCAGCAGTGAGCAATGGCTCACGAGTCCTGGTGGGGAGCATTTGGAAAAGCTTCGCAGGAATTCACTGCCAAGCGGGAGCACTGGCACACAGATGTGACAGGGCCTTCACAGTGGGACGTTTGGAGAGAGTGGCCTTCAGGCACCCCTGGGTTCCAAGCACCCATTCCAAAGGTGCAGGTGGAAGCCACTGCTGAGGTGATCCCTCTCACCTCTTGATGCATTCTGTAGCCTCCTGTGACTTTTAGGAAGATGTTCTGGTGTCATTTTGGTCCTGGTGGCATGCAGATGAGTTAAGAAGGGGCTTGGGGAACTCTGCAGGTGTGGTGTGCTTGCCGGTTCTTGGAGAAGCAGCAGGTTGAACTGTGCCGTGGATGCCTGTACCGCATGGCTAGCTGCTGGGGACGCTTACCTTGAACTCGCTCTCTCTCCTCCATACGCAATCTTTGTTTTCTCGGGCTACTGGTGAGCACTGCTCCACTCATTTGTATGCCTGTGCGTGTGAGCTGTGAACACGGTGCCAGCTCATTGAGGCTGCAGGAACAATATCTGTGGCTTCCTGCAGGACCCTCTGTGGATCTAGCATGGACACACGCATGCACATTCACATGTGTGCATGTGCGCACGTGCGCACATGCACACACACACGCACACACACTGAAGCTGCCACTTCAGCCTAGGCTGGCTTGCTGAATGGGCTCCCCGAGCACTGAATGGTTCTCGTTTCTGTACTAAAGTGTCAGGGATTCTTAAATGCAAATAGGCAGAGTCGCGCCTTCTAGGACCTGGGTTTCCTTCTCTGTGCTTAGAACACCTTTTAATATTTTGGACCATAAACTCGTGACTGAATACTTGCCCTCTCTTGCCATCCGTTGAGCCAGGAAACAAGTTTATGAGAAATATCCAGGAGCCACCAAAGAATTTTATTGAACCAGTGAATGGTTGGCAAAGGTGATTTACGAGAGTGGATGGCTAGAGGAATTGGCCGTGCGTGGAATATTAACTCCTTCCTCCCAGAGGTGGCAGGGCGTGTCCGTCTGGCTCACAGCTGTATCTCTAGCTGAGTGCCGGGTGCGTCAGTGCCCATTAGAGCAGATGCTGGCCGTGCCCACGTTGTCCACGTCCTCTCGGATTGTGGCAGTGTCGGTGATAGTGTTGACGACAGGTCCCAAGGCTGGGGAATCAAAGCCCTAGAGGAGTTAGAGGTCTGGTATCAGAGAAGAAATGAGCAATGAACTCTGGGGGTGGAGATGTCTTAGACAGAAGGGAGTGGGATTAAAGCCACCAGAAAAACTGAAACGTTATTCTCTCCATATCGAGCCCTGGGGATGAATGACAGAAGGCGTGTCAGAGGTAGGAGCAGGTGGCCCCTCCCTCCGAGCATGCGCTGTGCAGCTCTGTGTCTGCGGTTCCTTTTGCTGTCCCGTACCTTACGGCTGGTGCAGGGGAAGGGATTTTCATCCCTGTGTCTCCAGAATCACAGCCAGTCCCCTTTGGAGCCTCTGCTTTCCAATGACATGGGGGAGCAAGAGGAGGACTTACCTTACCTTGGCCTGATCAAGGCAGGGGCGTTCTGAGTTCAGCGCAAAATCCAACGGATAATTACAAGCAGGACAACAGTGGCGAGCAGCGCAGGACACTGTTCCTCCAGCGTTTGCCAGCCTCTCCTGCTTACCGTGCAGGATTGGTCTGTGCGTCTCTTCCCCCCACGTCGTGGTTCCACTTGCCACCTCCCCCGTCCTGGTCCTTCTGTTCCCTGTGCTGTCATTAGCTGTGGACCTGATCACTGTGGCCTGAAGTCGGGGGCATGGGCAGGGACCGGTCGGCTCTGGTCTCCCACGTCCTACACACCAGCACAGTGTCTGGTGCACAGTAGGTCGTCAGGACGTATTTGGTGAATGAATGGATGAATGAATGAATGAATGAATGAATGGAGATGTTGGGACGATTAAACGAGATCATTTATATGAAAACTCCTTCCATCTTCTTAGTGGAAAGTGCTCTCTATTCGTGGTGAGTTCGTTTCTGGAAGCAGATGTTTTCCCTTTGCAGTTGACGACTTTTTTGGCGCTATGAACGTGAGGCACAGATAATTAAACGAGCAGGCAGAAAACAGGAAACTTTTATCTGAAATTTGAATCTGTTATATGATTTTTTCATGCTTTATTTACTTTATAATTATATTTGCCTGGGAAGCTAAAGGCTTCTGCCGCCACTTGGACTGAGCCTTTCCTAAGCGACACTGTCCCCAACCAGAACGTGTGTTTGGTGGGAGGCGATGAAGGAGCAGGGCAGCTGTCTCTGGTGCCTTAGAAAGCTTTTGACACCGGAGCCTCCCCGCGGAGGCTCTGATTCACTGTGTCCAGGGTGAGGCC
>NW_011888853.1:238305-240237 GCF_000151845.1 Pteropus vampyrus | reverse complement strand
TGTTTGTGGTAGTTTGCAACGGCGGCTCTAACAGTAAAACCAAGCAGGACACAAAGGTAGTGCATGTCACCGACTCCTATTTAATTAAGTTTTCAGCCTGATGCCTCCTTCTGAGATGGAATATTTGGGATGTTATGCCTTTCGTGTAATGAGATGGATAAGCCATTTACAGCATCATCTGTAAATAGTCTGATCGTATGAGCAGCATTATTCATTTTTATGCTGTGTAATCTAGTATGACTTCTCGTAGAAAGAGAAATTTGCTCTGCTAATGAAAACAGAAGAAAATACTGGAGAGCCTCTTATAAGAATGTTCATCTTATCCTAGATGACAGTAATGTCCCCAAATGATTGTTTTGTGATGTTCATATGTGAAGTCCATCACTGGAAGAGCATTATCCCAGGACTGAAATGCTGATGGATACTCTCTGCAGTGGCCTGTGTTTAATTTTCAAGATGGGAACTTATTACTTTTCTCATAATGAATGTAAAAGTCTACATCTTGAAACAGTGGAATAAAGAAAATTATCTTCACTCATAGCTTGCCTTCATAAATGCCAGGAGGCGAGGATGAGTGACAAATTGTCACTGTGAGTTTACGTGCTTCCCAAGTTCAGCAGTAATTTCTTAGAACGGTAGATGCCCTTTAAAAAAATCTACTAAAAGGCAAAAACAAAGATACCAACCGGGATTGCTTACGGGTAATCTACATCCTTAAGACATGTCTTGGGATGGTATAAACAGAATGATTTGACGTAAATGGAATATTTATACCCTTGCTATTATCATGTCATAAGGCATGATGGTTGCTCCAAGCGATGTAAGAGAATCTTTGTACTGCACGCTCATTGTTCATTGTTATCTCGGTAAAATCATTTCATTGCAAATAAAAAGGATCAGACAATTAGAGGAAAGGAGATACCACAGTAGGGAAAGCACTGTCAAATGCAGCCACGTTCCTCCACGGCCGTGGAACTCCAGCCTCCAGCATGTAGTGAGGGTGGCCGATTGTTTTCTTTTTTATTGTTATTTTTTTTTGTTTATTGTGGCAAAAAACAAAACACATAACGTAAAATTTATCATCTTAAGCATTTCAGTGTACAGTTTAAGGGTACAGTTCAGTAGTGCTAAGTATATTCACACTGTGGTGAAACCGATCTCCAGAACTTTTCATCCCACAGGTCTGACATTCTCCAAAGTCCCCCTTCGACAGGAACGCTCCATGTCCTCCGGCCTCCCGTCCCTGGTCACCACCATTGCACTTCCTGTTCCTATGTATTTGACCCCTTTAGACACCTCTTATAATAAGTGGAATTATGCAGTATTCGTCTTTTCGTGTCTGGCTTATTTCACTTAGCATCATGTCCTCGAGGTTCATCCATGTTGGAGCGTGTGTCAGAATGTCCCTTCTTTTTAGTCCACTGTGTGTACATGCCACATTTAGTTGACCCGTTCATCTGTTGGTGGATGTCCGGGTTGCTCCCTCCTCTTGGCTATTGTGAGTAGTGCTGCTATGAACTTAAGTGTGTAAATGTCTCTTCGAGACCTTGATTTCGATTCTTCTGAAATCCAGAAGAATTGGGATGGCCAGGTCATATGGTAGTTTTATTTTTAATTTTCTGAGAAACCTCTGTACTCTTTTCTGTTAACAGTTGTACCATTTTACAATGTCACCAGCAGTGGACAAGGGTTCCAGTTCTCCACATCCTGACCAACGCTTGCTATTTTGTTTTATTCGTTAATTTTTTTGATAGCTGCCATCCTCATCGGTGCGAGACGATATATTACTGTGGTTTTGTATTTCCCTGATCATTAGCGATGTTGAGCTGCTTTTCCTATGCTTGTTGGCCACTTGTATATTATCTTTGGAGAAATGCATGTTCAAATTCTTTGCTTATTTTTTTTAAAGAGGGTTATTTGATATTTTTTTTT
>NW_011888853.1:236784-238255 GCF_000151845.1 Pteropus vampyrus | reverse complement strand
ACGTGTGTTTGGTGGGAGGCGATGAAGGAGCAGGGCAGCTGTCTCTGGTGCCTTAGAAAGCTTTTGACACCGGAGCCTCCCCGCGGAGGCTCTGATTCACTGTGTCCAGGGTGAGGCCGGGGTATCTAAACAAAACAGAGCCATTAAAGGCTCTGATGATCCGCCAAGGGTGGTGAGCACCAACCAAAGGCCGCTTATAACTCGGTTTTGTTCAGGTGATGTTTTTTGGATGACTCACTGCAATTCAAGCACCTTCCTCTTTCTCTTGGAAGCCAAAGTCTTACTGTTGCAAAAGACTCAGGAAAAGGGGAAGAAAGGCTTGCTGCAAGGGGGGGGAGGTCTCGAGGTGTAAAAGGGGAGAGGATGCCCATCTATGGGGTGCAAACTCCAGAGCGCCCCAGGATCGCTTGGGGGGCTTTCAGAACGCAGGTGCCCAGACTCAGTGACTCACAGCGTGGGGCGAGGCCAGGACGCCTGCGTGTTAGACTAGATCTCGCGGGGGGGGGATTTCAGGGCTCACCATAGTGGGAGAATCACAGAACAGTCCAGAAAGGGGAAGAGCCGCGCTGCAGGAGTCCGGGAGGCTGGAGCCTCCGAGGGGTGCACACGGAAAACTTGGGGGCGCTCCAGAACCCCTCCCGCATCTCATGGTCTCCTTAAAAAAAAGTATTTTTTAAAATCGAGGTGAAATTCAGATAACACAAAATTAACCATTTCAAGGGGAACAATTTAGTGACATTTGGTGCATTCACAATTTTGTGCAGCCAACACTGCTATCTGGTTCTAGAACATTTTAATCACTCCAAAAAGAAGCTCTGTACCCCTTAAGCACTTACTCCCCATTCCTCCCTGCACCCTGGCCACCACTAATCCACTTGGTTTCTACGAATTTACCTATTTTGGATATTTTATATAATGCAGTCATATAACACGTGACCTTCCCTTCCTTTCCCTTTTAAAAATGTGAAAAGCATCCTTAGCTCATAGGCTGTGCAAACACAGGGCATTGGCTGCATCTGGCCCACGGGCTGACCTAGGCCAATTGCTTTTTACACTTTACTCTGGTGGTCTCGTGTCGTATGCATTTATGTTTCGCCTTTTTTCTTGATGATTAAAATTATACATGTTAATTGTAAAAAAAAAAAATAGAGACTAGAAAATAAGAAAAATCTACGTTTAATCTCAGCACATGGAAGCAGCTATTCCTCATGTCTTGGAACATTTGCTTTCTGCCTGTTTCTTTTTTTCTCCGTATGCAAAATGTCATAGGAATGACGGGAAATGTCATAAGAATAACGCACGGTTATGGAGCAGCTAAGTGCGTGCCAGGCGCTTTACGTACCTTATCCCACGAGGCAGGTGCAATTGCTAATTTTATTTTACAGACAGGAAAACCGAGGCTCATTCGTGTAAGAATAGACACGGAAGACCTGTCTCACCAAGTAGCAAGCCCGCCGCTCAGGCGGTGATC
>NW_011888853.1:232189-233469 GCF_000151845.1 Pteropus vampyrus | reverse complement strand
GCCATCCTCATCGGTGCGAGACGATATATTACTGTGGTTTTGTATTTCCCTGATCATTAGCGATGTTGAGCTGCTTTTCCTATGCTTGTTGGCCACTTGTATATTATCTTTGGAGAAATGCATGTTCAAATTCTTTGCTTATTTTTTTTAAAGAGGGTTATTTGATATTTTTTTTTTTGTTGACTGACTGTTTTCCTACCCAGGCCTTTTAATTTAATTTACTGAGGGAGATGGTTTTTCAAATACGGCACTTCTACTTTCAAAAATGGAAATCCGTGATAAAATAGGATCTTTTTCTTTTTCTGTTAATAGTTAACCTTAAAAAAAAAAAAAGCTTTGATTTTATAAAACAAAAGATAGCTATACTTACAAAATGAACACTTGGCTATTTAAAATAAAACAGGCCTGGGAATTTTTTCCTTTGGTTTTGGATTTGGTCGGCTAACAAACAAACGAACTGCCATCTTTCGTGTGGATCTGTTTTCTGGTTTATGAACACTCTTTAAAGTATCCGTGCAGTGGGCCAGAGGTAATATACATTGGAAGAAATGGTCTCCATCTACCATTTATTTTTAGGATGCGTCATTTTTGGATGGGTTAGTGGATGAGGGTGATCCCGTGGCTTCACTTTAGAACTTTACTTCTCTGCGTTCATTTCATGGACTTTTTGGAGTAGGGAAGGACATGGTGTGGAAGAAGGGATGATATTCTGGTTCAGGATTTTGTCCTCAAAGAAAAAAAATGATTTTTTTTCCCCCCAGAGATTTCTAAAAAAACTAATGTAATCACATGCTTTCTTTTTGGGGGCATGGGGAGCACTTTTAATATGTCTAAATTTGCTGTGGGAGTAGTAGATTCTCCTCATTCCTGTCTTGAGCGGATTGTGGGGTTAATTGTTTATTCTGTTTTATTTATGTCGCAAATTCAAGAGCCTTTGCTAAGTGCCCTTTCAGACAAATCGGATACACTCTGGTAAGTACCTGATAAGAGGCATCTTTGGGGCCTGGCAGAGCTTCACAATGCCCTCTGCTTTTATTTCCTCCCCTTCTTGAATAAAAACTGTAGCCACTGTAGTTGAAGACAGTAGCTAGGCCATCTTTTAGGTTTTTCTAGATGGCACTTGTCGAGTGCTTGTTATGCACTGGACACGGTGTATTAACTCATTCAGTCCTCAATCCTCTGCGGCAGATACTGGATTCTCCCCATTTTACAGATCAAAGAATTGGATCCCAAAGCAGCGCCGTGAGGGAATCCCGCTGCAGTTCCCATGCTACTGACAG
>NW_011888853.1:229548-231086 GCF_000151845.1 Pteropus vampyrus | reverse complement strand
GGGACCCCACTTTGAGAACTGTTGCCTTCTCGAAGAAAAGCCAGGTGCCTGGCAAGCCTTTTGGATTGAGTGTGCCTAGACCTTCCACGTAACCCCCAGTTACCTGGGAAAGGAGTCTTGCGTTTGAGTTTTCAAGATGTTGCCAACTCACCTGACTCTGTAATTAGCCAGTAATGTTGCAGATAATGGACACTGAGGTCACCGGTGATGGTGATGGACCTGGACACACCTTCTAGTGTCCATTCAGTTTGCCCCCAGGTTCCACTTTCTTGAGGACTGGGATTACAGCCACGAGTTAGTACCTTGATCTACAAAAGCACACATACCTAATACCTTCCTCCAAGCTCACATTCCCTTGGGATGGCGAGAACTCAGTCCTCCTGAATTGAGAGTATTTTCCCACCTTTCACCCCAACCCCAAGCCTGGCACATCATTTCAGGGCTTGAGGGCCACAGACATTGGATCTGGGTCCTCTTTGGCCCCCACGGGTCATTGCTAAGTCTTTCTTTGTTCCCTGGACCAGAGGTCAGCAAAGCTTGCTTTTGTTTTGTTTTGTTTTGTTTTGTTTTGTAAAAAGCCAGATTATAATTATTTTCAGCTTCAGGAGCCATCTGGTGACTGCCACGATAGTGTGAGAGTAGCCCTAGACAATAGGTATGTGAGTGGGCGTAGCTGGGTTTCAATAAAACTTTATTTACAAGAACAGGTGGTGGGCCGGATTTGGCCCATGTGTGGGATCAAGCCTCTTCAGGTCTCTTGGCTCCCTCCGCCTGTCCTGGCTGGGCCGGATTTGTTCTTCTGCTCCGTGAACCTCGAAGGCCTTCCTGCGTCATGGGGGAGGCCCCGGGGCACGGGCTGGGATTTGCTCTTCCACCCCGCCATGATGGAAACTTAGTGGGCTGCCCCACCCCCCGGCCACCAGTCTCTCTATGTCGCTGTGGCTTTGAGGCTCCCAGGATTATTCCACGATTTCAGTACCACCCTGAGTCAAAAGAAACCACGAGGCTGCCTAAAGTTCTCTCGACCCAGGAAGGAGGCCCTGGGCGCCCTGGTCTTTGGTTCCCTAATCCATCTGGGGGTTCTGTGGTTTCCCCACCCCTCCGCGGGGCCTGGCCCAGGCAGTGGGGGCAGAATTCAGGGCTCCTTTTTCTCAGGACTCACCCCTTCTCAGCTCTCCCCACTTCGCTCCTGACTTCTTCCCCACCATTGACAATGTTTATCAAGACTTCACGGAGTGTCCTCTGGCTCATTTGGAAAAAAAACCCAAAAATTATATGTCTATGACTCACTGTTGAAAAGGTACAAAAGGGATATACAGTGAAAAGTGGGCCCCCCCTCTCACCCTGCCTCCCAGTCACCGATTTCACTTCCCCAGAGCCCACTACTTTTAACCAGGTATTTCCTCCATTCTTCCAGAGATGCCCTATGCCTATCTAAGCACGTAAGTATAAATATCTCAATATTACTTCACACCATGATTTTACCACATCTTGGAGTAGGATTTCAGGTCAGCATACCTATATCTGTTGTTTCTTGT
>NW_011888853.1:227229-229498 GCF_000151845.1 Pteropus vampyrus | reverse complement strand
CCACCCCAACCTCTTTCTCTCTGCCACGTAAGGACACAGAGAGGAGGCAGCCATCTACAAGCCAGGAAGAGGCTCTGTTGTGGGTGTTTTTTCCACATCACCCAGTTTTTTCTCCAACACTCGCTGGGTGTCCTACAATTCGACTCAATTCTGACAGGAGATCGCATCAGATCCTACAGGTTAAGGGTCCAGGCCCAAAAGACTGTCCTCTCCTCCTTCAGACGCCAATTTCCAGTCCAGGTTGTCACCTGTGCTTCAGCCCGTGTGTTCACCAGCCTGGAAGCTCTCTGAACCCTGTCCTTTTGGGATTTATGGAGGCTTCATTACGTTGGCACGCTTGATTAAATCATTGCCTGTTGATGATCGATTCAGCCTCCGAGGTGAAGGTGGGGCTAGAAGTTCCTACTCTCTAATCACATGATTTGTTTCCCTGGCAACCAGCCCCCATCTAGGTGTTTTCCAAAGGTCACCCCATTAACATAAGCTCAGGTGTGGTGGAAAGGGGTCTGATAGGAATATCAAGACATTTATTGCTCTTAACAATTAGGAAATCTCAAAGACTTTAAGAGCTTTGGGGATAGAGACCAAGTACATATTTCTTGTAAGTCACAGCATCAGAAGGGCCCTCACCAGAGCCGGCCATGCTGGTACCCTGGTCTCTCAGCTTTCAGAACAGTGAGAAAGAAATTTCTGTCGTTTAAGTCCCCACCGTATGGTGTTCTGTTACAGCAGCCCGAACTAAGACCATGGTGAAATCTATAGCCGTTGTCCCTGATCTCGGGTGACTCAGTCCTCCTTTGCCCTTCGCGTTGGTCGGCGACGCTCTCTACAGGCACCTCAGCCCTGGCTCACTGGTCCTGTCATCGCCTGTCCGGGACTTGCCCCCAGGGTGTCTCTGTGGAGTGTCCTCCTGCCCCTTTACTGTGTGAGGTCAGATCGTGTTCTCTGCCTTCTCCTCATATCACTGGCTAAGTAAATCGCATGGCAGAGGGGTGGGTGTACTTGGTTGAAAGTGTCCCCCCAAAGTTCATGCCTCTCCTGGAACCTCAGAATGTGGCTTTACTTGGAAATAGGCTCTTTGCAGATGTAATTAGTTAAGATCAGGTCATACTGGATTAGGTTGGGTCCTAAATCCAATAGGACTGGTGTCCTTAGAAGAAGAAAAGGCACAGAAACAGAAGACGGGGAAGGTGGCCACGTGAACGTGGAGGCAGGGACCCGAGTTCTGTGACCCTAAGTCCAGAACCATCAAACACTAGAAGCAAAAAAGGCTCCTTCCCCTGCAGGTGTCAGTGGGAGCATGGCCTTGCTAACACCTGGATTCGAGACCTGTGGCCATCAGAATTATAAGAGAGTCAATTTCTGTTGTTTTAAGCTACCTTGTTTGTGGTAGTTTGCAACGGCGGCTCTAACAGTAAAACCAAGCAGGACACAAAGGTAGTGCATGTCACCGACTCCTATTTAATTAAGTTTTCAGCCTGATGCCTCCTTCTGAGATGGAATATTTGGGATGTTATGCCTTTCGTGTAATGAGATGGATAAGCCATTTACAGCATCATCTGTAAATAGTCTGATCGTATGAGCAGCATTATTCATTTTTATGCTGTGTAATCTAGTATGACTTCTCGTAGAAAGAGAAATTTGCTCTGCTAATGAAAACAGAAGAAAATACTGGAGAGCCTCTTATAAGAATGTTCATCTTATCCTAGATGACAGTAATGTCCCCAAATGATTGTTTTGTGATGTTCATATGTGAAGTCCATCACTGGAAGAGCATTATCCCAGGACTGAAATGCTGATGGATACTCTCTGCAGTGGCCTGTGTTTAATTTTCAAGATGGGAACTTATTACTTTTCTCATAATGAATGTAAAAGTCTACATCTTGAAACAGTGGAATAAAGAAAATTATCTTCACTCATAGCTTGCCTTCATAAATGCCAGGAGGCGAGGATGAGTGACAAATTGTCACTGTGAGTTTACGTGCTTCCCAAGTTCAGCAGTAATTTCTTAGAACGGTAGATGCCCTTTAAAAAAATCTACTAAAAGGCAAAAACAAAGATACCAACCGGGATTGCTTACGGGTAATCTACATCCTTAAGACATGTCTTGGGATGGTATAAACAGAATGATTTGACGTAAATGGAATATTTATACCCTTGCTATTATCATGTCATAAGGCATGATGGTTGCTCCAAGCGATGTAAGAGAATCTTTGTACTGCACGCTCATTGTTCATTGTTATCTCGGTAAAATCATTTCATTGCAAAT
>NW_011888853.1:206657-219989 GCF_000151845.1 Pteropus vampyrus | reverse complement strand
TCCCTCCCTCCCCTCCTTCTTATTTAACCAGTCCTCATTAGGGATGTTTATGTTGATTCATGTCCTTTGCCTCTTACAAACGGTGAAGCAGCGACTGCCTTGGTTCATTAAATGGAAATTCTCTTTGTTGACCTTAATGGAGTTGCTCGATTCCTGGATGCTCTGTGTTTCCGTTAGCTGTAGCACTCTGAGTACGTGTAGCTGGTGAGACCCTGCCTGGTCGTCAGCTCACCCGGTGTCAGTTGTTAACACAGCCGTTAATGCCAGTTATACTTGTTGCAATCATTTGATGTAACTGGGTATTACGAAACCAATGAAAGACGAGGGTGAAAAGAAAAAGTTTTGACAAAAGTACAGTCAGCTGCTCTGAATAGATTTGTTTACAGCAAACTACCAAATTTCTGTTTTATAAGGTCCCGTAGAGACAGCTGTTAAAGACTGGGCAACGAATCAGAAAATTGAAAACCACTCTGTTTTCAGACGTCTTCTTACGTATCTTTAAGTCCTTATACCACTTTGAAGAAACCCAACCCAAAGATTGCAAATGAAGTATTATGGGTTTGGTTTCTGCAAAATAGATGAAGCAGACTTGATCGGTTCACCTCTGTTTATTAAAATGTCCTCTGTGTTACATCATAGGATGGGCAAGTTAATGCACATTTATTCGCTTGAAATTAAACTTATTTGGGGGGAAGATTCTTCCCTTTGTCCACTTTAAAACTTAACCTACTAATGACTAGTTTGGGCCATCGGAAGACAGAATATCAGCTGCATGTGTTTGGGTCCATGTGAACACATCTGTACCATAAATTCCTAAGAGAAGGATGATATTATACGATGGTTTGCGAATTTCCCATTTGTCTAGAAATTCTCAAATGGTCCTCTGCGGAGCTTGTACCGATTGGCACTTTCATCAGCAGTGTTTGAGAATGACTTTCGCCACACCCTTGCCATTGTGGGGTTTTAGCAAAATTTTTAAATTTCGATTAATAGGGATAGGTGAGAACGGTATTTTATGGAGTCTTAACGTGCATTTGTCTTATAAGTCTGCTTGAGCATCATCTCTCCATATCTTTCGACGTCATTTATGCTTCCTTTTCTGTGACCTGTCTGTGTCTTTTATTTTTCTGTTGCATAATTGGACTTATTATTTTGGAGTTTCTTATAGATTGAGGAAATTATCTGTCATTATTATGATCTCTTTCTCAGTTTGTCACTTATGACTGTTTATGGTGCTTGTAACTGTAGATTTTTATTTGACTGGGACTTATTTGAACTTAGTAGTTTTTCTTGAATCGCACTTAGTAAAGTCTTCCTCATCTCAAGATAATTAAAAATATTCTCTATTTTTTCTACGATTTCATTTTCTTTTTTTACATTTAGACATTCGATCCATTCAGAATCTGTTTTAGTATTAAGAAGTGACGTAGGAATTAAAATCCATGTATTTTCAGATGGCTACTAGAAGTCCCAATATCTAATTTATTGAATAATACATGTTTTCTCCTTTGATATGAAATGGCAACTATATTGTTTACTAAACTAGAGAATGTATTTATTTATTCATTTCTGGACTTTTTAGTTCTTGGGTGAATAATGTGCTAGCCATGAGCTACATGTAGCTATTTAGCATTTGAGATATTTAGCATAATGCCTTTGAGAAGGGACGAACCGTCTTTTCTGTGGGTTTACCAAATTGAGGCATGCCGCAAAGATAAAATGCACAGCAGATTTTGACGATTTACAGACACATGCCCACACACGTATATTTCATTAGTAATTTTTATATTTCTTACATGTTAGAGTGACAATATTTTGGGTATATTGGGTAAAACAAAATATATTATTGTTCATATCACCTGTTTAAATTTTTTTTTTTTTTTACTGTTTATCGTGGCTATTAGAAAATTTAAAATTCCGTTTGTGGCTCATGTTATGTTTTTATTGCACATCGCCGCCTTAATCTTTTCTGCTCTATTCATGTACTATCCTATTTCAGTTATTGGAACTTTGTTTTATTATTTGTTGGTTCCCCCATATTGCCTTTCCTGAATTGTTCTTATAGCCCGTGTTCCCATGTGAACTTTAGAATCAGCTTTCTCGATTGAATAATATCTTCTAGGTATTTTTTATGGGATTTGTTTCAGATTTATAGGTTAATTTAGGCAGAAGTGACAGCTTTATGATGATGAAAGTTTCTGTCTAAGAATGAGGTATGACACTCCACTTATTCAAGTCATTGCTTATGTCCCTCGGTGGCATTTTAAGTTTACTCATAAGGATTTTTCACATTTCTGGTTGAGTGTATTCCTGGGCATTGTATTTCCTTTTATTTTTATTAGGTCTTTTCTTTCGTAATATATTCTGTCTGGCTGTGGTTTTTACATAGGAAAACTATTGATTGTTTCCCACTATTTGTACTGAATCACCAAACTGAATTCTGTTGTTGTCAGGAATCGTTATTTAGATAAATCTCTGAGATTTGTATAGATACAATAATATCCTCCTAAATAATCACGGTTTCCTCCCCACCCCCGATTTTTATACCTCGTGTCTCATTCCTCTTTTCCTCTCTTGGTTCACTGCACTGATGACCCAGCTTTAATCGAGGCTCGTTGTCTGTTCCTCGGGTTGATTCTGTCCTTCTCCCCGCTGCTGTGAAGGGCCTCTAGGCATCTTCGGCTCTAATCCTCCACCTTTTTAGAAATCTTAACAGCATCCTTGGAAGGGGGCTGCTCAGCACATACCTGAACAGTGACGGGGAACTCACCACTTCACCAGGTAACCTTCTCCAGTTTAGTGCAGCTCAAATTGTTAGAAAACTTTTTTTTTTTTTTTTTACCCCAAGTTGGGTGTCCTGCGAGCCAGGCGTGTCCTGTGTGGGGAGGCTTCAGTCTGGTTGGCATGTGAGATACCTCTATACTCTTGGTTTCTAGTAAAGTGTCGGTGGAGGTGACGATGTCAGGTGCAAGGATGAAACCTAAAGGTAACAGTGACCTGGTGGCCTCTAGTCAGACATTTCCACCCAGTGGTCATCTTACCTTCCCGCAGTTCTGTGAACCGGAAACCCGTTGTTTCACCAGGCAGCCAATTCTATTTCTAAACAATTTTTAAGAGTGAGGCCATCTTTGTATTTGTTTGTTAAAAATGAGACAAAGGAGTGGGGCAAAGGAGGAGGTGAGAAATGTATTCTAGACTCGCACTTGGCTTCAACGAATGCATTTTTCTTATAAGGCACGAGTGACATTAAAACTCTAACTTTTCCCAGGCACCTTGTTTCCTTGTTCCAGTCAGAGAGCTCTTCAGAGCAATTCCAAATAGGGAAGCAGACCTGAGTCGTGTTTCTGCTGAATATCCCAGTCTTCGCGGTGGGAACAAGCTCTGCGGATAACCACTTGGAGATCAGAGAAAATCCGATGCCGGGGGAAAATGGTTTCTTTCCCTTTTCAGTTCACGTGGGATCTTCTTTAAAAGAAACACAGTCAGAGCGAACTCCCCAAGATCTCCCAGCATCCTGTTTCTATTTGTGCTGAGGGCTTTAAGCTCTGTGGCTAGAGGTCGGATTCCATGTGCTTATTGAGAAATAGATGTTTGGAGGGACTTTGCCTCTTTGATTTGTCTCTCCTGCCTTCTTCCCCGTCCCCCGCCTCCCCGAGGTTGTCCTGACTTCAGCAGTAACCTTTCTTTACCACAGGCTTTCTGAGTCTTTTGAGGGACAGAAGGCATTTTGCCAGCTGGGAAACATGGGTCAGGATTGTGCCCACGGAAGCTACCAGTGGCTTTTAGCAAACTCATCAGTGTATTTGCAGAGAAGAGGCTGAGAGTCCCAGAGTGTCTCAAATGCCAACCAGACTAAAGCCTCCTTGAGCTGGAGTGACTGTGTTTAATGCAAAGAAGTTCTGCCATTTGACATGACCTTCTTTGACTTACCCTTGCACATCAAAGGGGCACTGCCACTTTTGGTGTCGCCGATTTTTTAAAAAAAGTTCTTGGACTCCTCTGGTACAGACTCACCAGATTGCAACAGGAATGGGAGAGTAAACCAAAAAGGGGTTGTTAGATGCGCAGTGTAGGCGAGAAGTGGTTCGCTGAGTGTTGGATCATTGAGTGATGGTGAGCTTCTGAGATGGTGCATCTCAAAGCCTCAGTGAGGGGACACCCCAGAAGCCTGAGTCTGGGACGTTAGTACACCTGCACATCAAAAAGGAAGCTGTGCTTTGCACCTTTCAGGGGTTGACCAGGAAACAGACTCTTTCAGAGTCCAGAAAGTGGTCTGGGATGGCTCCGCTGGGATCTCTAGGGACTCCTGGGGTAGACCTTTTGAGGGCTCCTGACAAAGTCAGCGACCATCTCTTCTTTGTGGTCTATGCACCTCACCCTCCCACGCTTCTCCTGTTACTTCAGAGTAAGTATTGGAGCCATCGTCATGCTTGTTGTGGCATCTGGGGTGGTGGCAGGTGGTGTGGGAGGTGGTTAGAAGAGCAGAGGTTTGCATTCAGATTGCTGGCTTTCATTTCCCAGCTCCTCCGAGATTCACCATGGGTCCTTAAGAAAGTCAGATCAGGTCTCTAAGTCTTAGTTTCCTCATTGATAAGACAAGGATAAAAATATCACTTGCTCCCTCGGATTGTTGGAGAGGATTAAATAAAAATACCCACTTAAAGCAGTAATCTCAGTGCCTGACATTCAATTAATATTAGCTATGATTATCTTAAGTGAGAATCTTTTAGCAAAATCACTGTCTCCTTATTTAAGCAAAGCTCTGAGCCCTGAGATTTCAGATCGGAGGAAAACTCCATTCCAAGCACCTAACGGAATCCACCTCTTTCTCCAGTCTTCACTTTCAGTTAAATCACTCTTCCACTAATGCGTAAGTACGGACCCAAATACCTGATTCTTCTTTGCTGAGACGAGCCGACATGTTTCAAGGCTTTGTTAACTGCTAACAGAGGACAACAGGGAAACAAATAAGAACCTAAGAACAAGTCGCTAGCAAAGTGGAAGTCGGCTTCCAGCATCTCCAGCCCCTCAGCATTTCACATGACACATGAGATGTCTACAGTCCAGCCCCAAAGGGTTGACACAACCTCATAGGCATTTTGCCTTAGTTCTTTTCTTCCTCACCCCCAAATTTCCTTTATGTGGGGGCCAGTCAAGATGAGAGAACCCAACAGGTGAGGAATCCTCAGAGCTCTTTCTCTGCTTGAAGATTCTCCTTTCGGTGCCACACGTCAAAGGGTCTGGCCTTAGTTTCGTGATAGAACATGGTCTTCCCTTGCCTCTTCACGTTTCTTCCTCCTGAGCTACCAGTAGACACGTGTGACCTTATAGCGAGACACGTCACATTGGTATATTTACACTTCTTCCTGGCTTCTCCAGGTCCCCTCAGCAGTATTTGCTGGTTCTGTGCCCCAGGGCATAGCACCTGTTCCCTGCAGGTGTGCTGGCTGCCTGGCGTTTGCTGTGGTGTAAGACTCTGGCTGCACTTGGGCTGGGAGTCCAGTTAGGGCAGAAAGGCTGTGACTGAGCAGCACAGGGAAGCGGCTTCAGTTCCTTGTCATCCGATGCTGCATCTTCTTAGGGATGGAGATATTTTGACCAGTGAACTGTTTCATCTCCATTTTATCCTTAGATACAAGGCAGGCAGTCGAGTTGAGTAACCGTTGTTGTTAGGGGTGCCCTCAGGCTCTCCCAGCCCCCCGCTGGTGCGTTTTGCTGTTTACTCAGTTTTGTTGCCTGGCGGATTCTTCTGCCCAGCTCTGTGGATGTTGGCTGGTGTTACATGGCTTGAGTATTCCCCTCTGGCGAACCCCATCACAGTGATCACTCTGTGGGGAGCCCAGGGACCCCTTCCAGGCCTGCCCTGGTTTAGCTTAGTGCATTTCTTTCAGAGACTTTGTGGTAATTAAGAAAGCAGTCTCTCAGAGCTGTTGTTGATCCCGCAACATTTTTGCCGGAAGCACGAATTACTTCTCTCAAAGCTGAGCATAAGGATGACACAGTTCAAGTTTGAGGGTCATTGTTCCTTCGTTTCAGGCACTTAGTGGACAGTAGAAATGGGAGAGTGACAGAATAGGGCTACTTAAATGTTTTGGTTGTAAGTTCAGTGGGGTTCATCTTTGGGGCTCTACCCCTCGTTTGTCACATGACTTCAGATGATTCGTAGCTGTGGGCGCATTACTCTGAGCTTGCTGTGCGTAACACCGTGTCACGCTTATGGGATTGTAGTAGAGAGGAGGTCAGTGATGTTAAGCTCGGCGGATGAGGATTGTGGAAGGACTGTATGGTCTAAGGCCTTCCCACTCAAGGGGCGGTTCACCAGCTGCTCATCAGCGTTACCTGGGAGCTTGTTAGAAGTGCAGCATCTCAGGCCCTGAGCCATGGAATCAGTTTCGAGGTTCAACGAGATCCCCGTGTAATTCTGGTGCCCACTAAAGACTGAGAGGCATGACGCTGAAAGCTTTAGAGCAGGGGTCCCCAACCCACAGGCCATGGACTAGTTAGTACAGGTCTGTGGACTGTTAGGAGCCGGGCCGCACAGCAGGAGGCGAGCAGTGGGTGGGCCAGCGAAGCTTCATCTGCATTTGCAGCCGCTCCCCAGCACCAGCATCACCGCTTCAGCTCCACCTCAGATCATCAGGCATCAGATTCTCATAGGAGCACAGGTCCCTGATGCCACAAAGGTCGGGGACCGCTGCTTTAAAGGATTCAGTCAGAGTCTTCCAGGAGCAGTTTCACTGCTCTCCCTCTTCATACTTAAGGTAAACTCTAAATTGTTCTAGAGCTTCAGAGGCGTGGGCTGGCTCAGGAGGGAAGCTGGAAGTGGCAGGGCAGGAAGCCGGAAGTGGCGGGGCAGGAAGCCGGAAGTGGTGGGGCAGGAAGCCGGAAGTGGTGGGGCAGGAAGCCGGAAGTGATAGGGTTGGTTGGGGAGGGTGGGTGTGTGCTTGGCTTTAAGCAGAGCTTTCCAAAAGGGTGTCGAGCCATCTGAACCACGGTGTCTAAAAGGACCTGAGGAATTTCAGCCAGTTCAGGCCAGTGTCTATACCGGAAACGGCCTGCAGCCCGTGAGTTGTGGTGAGGCGGCATTGGCGGTTTATATGGAGTGGAGATGCTTGGACTCGAGTGGCAGCTGGGTCTGGTTCTGGCAGATGCTTCTAGGAAAGGCGGGATGCCCAGCCAGCATCTGGTACAGCTTTTGTTGGTGTGAGTTACGGATGCAGATAGGATGTCATGGTCCAGTGGAGCAAGCTGGCTTGGGACAAGGAAGGGCTGCTGTCCCAGTGGAGATTCGCAAACCAGTGGATCCATGCTCCCGGGGAGCAGGTCACAGGAAGTGGCCAGAAACACTGGCTCCGGCATTTGCCAGCTGGTTGGTCTGAGGTCTCACTGGATGCCGCCTGCTTTGTCACGATTTGCTTAGGGCTGACCTTGGAGAGGAAATGGAGGGTGAGCTCTGTTGAATGGCTTCTTCAGGGTCAGCTGAGTAGGGAAGAGGCAGATGGTTCCGGAACAGTTGACAGCATTGCATGTTTCCACGCCTTCCCAATCCCCTTTCCTAGAATGTTCTCCTGTGTCCTCCCTGCTTCTCGAGAGCCAGGTCAGGACGGATGGAGTTCTCCCTGGCGAGGTGTGGCGGGAGCTCACACGCCTCATTCCCACGTGGCACGAGTTACCCGTGTCACTCATTTGGCCCCCAGGGAGTGCCTCTTTGTTTAATCTTTGTTTTGTTTCTGGCTCGATGGCCACCTCTCTCAAGGCAAGAAGCAGGTCTCACGCTTCTTCGGAGTCCGGGGCTGAGGGTAGTGCCTTATACAGACTCTGCATGCAGTGAGCATTTGCTGAGCCTAAAGATGATCTGTCATTTCATTTCATTCTCGCGAACGAGTGTGACTGGCTCTTTTTCCAAAAGATCTCTTGAATCCATTCACCCCTTTCCGTCTCCACCGCTGACACCCTCCTCCATCACCTGCTCGTTCCTGGAATTCCCTGTGCAGGAGCCTCCGATAGGTCTTGCTGCGTCCGCGGTGCCCACCCCTGACCAGTCCACTCGCCGCATAGCAACCAGAGGCTCTGTAACACGTATAAATCACAGCACGCCACCCCCTGCTTAGAACCTTCTGACAGCTTTCCTTTGCACTTCGCCTTGAGAGCAGACGTCACTCCATAGCCTCCGCCCCTGCATACGTCACCTGCGCCGTCTCACGCATTCTTCCCCTGCCACCTTTTCTAGCGCCGGAGCCCGCCTTCTGCAGCTTGAGCCAGCCAGGCCCTGACCCACCTTCTCTCTGACTGTGGGCGGCTGCCAGGTGCAAAGTGCCTCGGTGCCTCCTCTCGACCCCCTGCAGTGCGCCCAGCTCTCCCAGTTTACTTCCTTCCTAGAGCTTGTCATCATCTTTCATTATCCAGTTTGTCTGTTTGCGCATTTGATTTTTTAGTTCTTCATTGTCTGTTTTTCCCACCCGAATGTAGGCTTCTTGAGGAGGGCACTTGTCAGGCTTGTTCTAAACTGGATCGTCAGCATCGAGAACAGGGACTGACACTGGAAAGTGCTCAGTACATATCTGATGATGGAAGGGAGGGAGGGAGGGAGGGAAAGGAAAAGAGGGAGGGACCCCCCCCAGTGGCAGGTGAGGTGAGTGCTGCTCCTGGGGTTTACAGCTGGAGGCTGGGGCCCCGGGAGGTGAGGGGCAGCCAGGTTTTCTGCTCTGTAGTTCTCCCGCGCCTGCAGGCTGGCGGATGGCCCTGAAGCCAACCACAGCAATTCCGGCTGGAACCACAATGATGATGGAGAACCTCGGAGACTGACACTTGGTCAGCTTTTCCGTGGTGGCCCGGTGACTCACCGCCGGTCGTCATCCCCACAGCTTTGCAGGCGGGCGAGGCTCCTGGGCACGAATGCCGATGGAGTCGATTTCCAAGGCAGCCGGCAGGCCAGTGGGCTTTTCCCGGGTGTCCCAGCTGCTGCGTGGCGGGAAGGCATTCGTTCGCCTGGGGAGCCGTTGCCCTTTGGATGTTGCCACTGATGCGACTCTCGTTTCCCCAGACTCGCTGTTGCTACGTGGGTGTTCCTCTGTCAGCCGTTCAGTTTGTGTCTGTTATGTAAGGGGCTGGCACCCTGTGGTTATTTTCCACGTATCTTCCTGAGCCCCTTTCCCAGGGCATCGTGGGGAGTGGCTTTTTGCTTCTTCACGTCCTCTGGTGCTTTTGCAGGTGGTTAATCTAAGTCCTGCTACTGGCTTATCTCAGCAGCTGATAGACGAGACAGGCCTCTCTCCTGCACACGCTGGGGTCCCGGGCCACCCCGCCTCCCCTGTCCTGCTATGTTAGTTTTCTCTTGCTGCGTAACAAATTACCATAAACTTGTGGCTTTACACAGCACCCGTTTATTAGCTCAGTGTTCTGTAGGTTGGAGATCTAGGCCGACGTGGCCGGGTTCTCTGCTGGGGTCTCAAAAGCTAAAATGAAGATGTCGGCTGGCAGCCTCCTCATCTGGAGTCGGCTTGCTCTTTCCGGCTCATTCCTGCTGGCAGAATTCAGCAGGATTGTGGGAGTGAGGCCTTTGTGCCTTGCTGGATGTTAGCTAGGGGCCTCTCTCCACTCCTAAGGGCCCCCGTGTTCCTTCTCACTTGGTCTCCCCCGTCTTCAAACCAGCAGCAGTGTGTCAGCTTCCTCTCATCGTCACGTCTTCCGATATCACTATAGAAAGCTCTGTGCTTTTGAGGACCCACGTGACCAGGTCAGGCCACCCAGGTCATCTCGCTACCTAAGGTCAGCTGTGCCATACAACGTAACACAGTCCTGCGACTGATAGATGTCATCGTCACAGGTTCTGGGGATTAGGGGAGGGCGTCTTTGGAGGCCTTTTAAAACCTTCCACCTACCACACCTGGCCCAGGAGTCGAAACGTATACAGTTGACCCTCAAACAACATGGGGGTTAGAGGTGCCGACCGCCCCCCTTCCGGTCAAAAATCTGTGCGTAACTTTACTAAGAGCCTACTGTTGACTGGAGGCCTTACTGATAAATAACGCAAATAGTTGATTAACACATAGTTGCGTGTTATATGTATTACATACTGTATTATTTCAATGAAATAAGCCAGAGGAACGAAAATGTCATTTAAGAAATCATAAGGAAGACAGAGCACGTTTGTGGTATTCACTGAAAGAGGTCCGTGCGTAAGTAGACCCTCACGCTTCAAGCCCGTGTCGGTCGAAGGTCACAGTACTCCCGAGACCTGGTGGAAACGTGTCCTTGCCTTTCTGCGGAGTGAGACTCGCTGTTCCGCTGTGGTTCTCTGCACAGCGGTCGCCAGCGGTGACTCGCCTTCCCTCTGAGGTGCCAGTTATTCTTCTCTAAACAGCTTCCGAGTGGCACGTGGGGATGCAGGGCGAGCGCTGGACCTGGAGACCCACTTGTTAGTATTCGTGACATCCTGACTCCTTCGTCCGTTTGCTGAGGAGCTGTGACCTTAACATGGCGATTCTCGAAGTGTCATCTGGGGACTCTTGGTGGTTCTTTGAGATCCTTTCAGGGGACCTAAGAGGTGAAAAAAATAATATAACAGCTTGAATCATTTAAAAAATAATAATTTTTGTGACAATACGAAGACGTTTGCCATTTCTACTCTCACTCCCTCAGCCCTTGCTGACGCCGGCCCTGTTCACCATACTTGCCCGGGGCCACCTGCCAGGACTTTTCCCTAAGGAATAATTAGTCTCACGTTCGCCATGGCTAACTTTCTATCTTTGTTACAGCAGCCGAACCGATACCCCGCCAGATATCCACGTCCCCTTTCTTTCTTTCTAATTTTACTGGACCTAGTGATGTGCCCAGCTGCGAATCCTCAATGTGTCAGCCTCCCTTGCAGCTAGACCCGTGTAACGGGGTCCTCGGAGTCTTAAGGGATGGCTTCCCTTTTCATCTTCTCCTCACCCCTTCTCCTTCCTGAAACAGCATGGCAGCGCCTGGGGGTGCAGCACCCGTCACTAAGAGCGACCGGGCAGGGAGCCAGAGGGAGTTCGGTTCTTCCTGGCGGTGTTGGCTCAGCTGTACCAGCTGGTTTATTGACCCCAGCCTTCTTGCCAAGTGAGACAAACAAACCCTTTATGTATTTAAGTCACCGCAATAGAGTTTTATGTTTTTTCTTATCAGACCTACTTTAAACTAGTTATTCGAGCCGACTTCTGTGCAAGGAAAAGAGGGCTTCTGTAATTTTTTATTTTTGCTGTTACTTCAAATTCCCTAAAAAAAAACCCTAAACAAGGCTTGGAGGTGTCCGCTGTGGACCTCACGTACCCGTGGTGGATGTGGGGGCTCAGCTGGAAGCCTGTATGGTCGCTGCAGAGTCAGGCTGCAGGAGCCAGTTGTGGCGTCCAGCAGCCCCCAGCATCCCCTGCCCTCCTGCCCGACCTACCACAGAGTTCGGTATTTATTTTTCGAGTTCTGGACAAAGGAAGAGGATGTCCACTGGGAGGTCTATCCAAAACCTGACCCTGGCAGAGAAAGTGGCAGGGGGGTCAGGGGGGGCAGGAGGCCGGGCAACTGAATGTGATGAGTAAAGTGATTTTCATGGGTAGAATGATGTCCTGTTTCTGAAGTCAGCTTCGAAAGGCCCAGTGTGGGGGAGGGAGCCTCACGGACCCCTCACAGACATAGGAAATAATCTGTGTTTGGCAAACAGAGGAGAACAAACTTAGAAACAGCGACCTTTTCTTTTTAAGCTTCTCTGAGGGATGTAATGATACAAAATAATTACTAAGTCTCGGTTGGCCCAAGGCCCCCGAATGGACATAGGAGAGGATATTGATTAGCTCAATGGCTCTTTAAAGAGCTAGCTGTGTTTGCCCTCATGCCTTGTAAGCAGGCAGCCTGTTTTCTGTCTCCATACTTATTGGATTTTAGGTGGCAGTGCACACAAATACTGCTTTCACTGGGTAAATATTAGGCTTGCGATTGGATGGGGAGACCACAGAGTGATTCTATCAGATGGAAGCGTGGGAGGGAGTGATCTATACTGTAATGCCCGAACCTGGCTGGGCTGCGAACTCTTTCCCTCACCTCCTTCCGCCCTCCGCTTTGCTAAAGTGACAGGCCGCGATGGCCGCCACCCGTGGCGAAGGGGAAAAGTGATGGCTGATAAACGTAAAGTGTCTTTTTATTCTCCTGTGCGATATGCTTTTATCCGCTCACTTAGATCCGAGTGACGGATTTTGTTACAACCATGCTGAGTCCATTTTCTTTCCCCTTCCCTGTTACTTTCTGGGACAGGCCCAGCCATGGTTTTGTGTCTAATAATAACGAGGATGATGATGATAATCACAGCTAATATTAATCGAGGGCTTATTCCATGGGTGTCCTGCTAAACTCATTATATAAATGTCTTTATTCTCATTCTGGAGAGAAGCTCAAGCCCTAGCAGGTAGGAAACAGAACTCGAATCTGCATGTTTTATCTCCAAGTTAGAATTTCAGCTCTTTTGTGTAAATCATAGATGTTTTGTAGATAAAATCTTGTCTCCCCAGATGGTTAAATGGGAGGTCTGCAGGCCCTCTGCTGTTGAAGCTTCTCTTTAATTAACCAAACTATAAACCCATTTAGGTGTTGTGTGCCCAGTTGTACTGGGGTAGGGGGACATTTCTGGTAGCCATGGGCTCCTAACAGCGCCCTCCAGCCAGGTCACCCTTCTGGAGGAGGAAGCATTTGGTCCTCAGAAACAGTACTCACACCTTGTGCCAGGCCAGGCTGGGCGGGAGCCGCTCAGAAGCACCTCGCATTTGCTCTCTGCCAAATTTCTTCGTAGAGCTATTGATCACAAGAGCTGATAGCGGTCTCACTCCTGTGATTTTTATGCCTGCTCTCCATCTGGATGGTGCATGGGAGAAAACACATTCTCAGTCAGGAAGGGTTTAGGAATCAAGGGCTGAGATTTTCATTAAAATTGGGGATGTTGCGCCATTTCCTGTGGGAGGTAGAGTTGAATAATCCACCCAGAACTTCTGTCTTGCTACCTGAGAAATAAACTGATTTTCAGAGAGAAGGAAAATGAGAACGTGTGTGTGTGTGTGTGTGTGTGTGTGTGTGTGTGTGTGTGTGTGTGTGTGTGTGGTGCTGGGGGGGAGGGATGGAGGAATGTAGACCTTGATTATTTCTGTAAGCAGATTCTAGAGGTAACTCGCTACCAAAAAATCTTTTAACTCAGGTTCTCAGGCATCCCCAGATCCGTCGTAAGAGATGACTGCAGGAAGCAAACGATCTCTCTCTTTTACCTTCTCCCTCTCCTACCCCACTCTTTGGTAAGCAGAGGTTGATCAAACAGCACAGAGTGCAAGA
>NW_011888853.1:201383-203629 GCF_000151845.1 Pteropus vampyrus | reverse complement strand
TGAATTGCCTCTGCAGGGGGCGGGGGGGGGGCGCAGAGGAGGGGGGAATCTAGGAGCTGACGGCAGTCCCCGGCTGACAGCAAGCAAGAAAAAGGGGACCGTAGTCCTTCATCTGTAAGAAACTGAATTCTGCCAACAACCAGTGCACTTGGCAGAGGACTCTGAGCCTGAGATGAAATTGCAGCCCCAGCCAGCTGGCTATGATCTAGATTTTAGCCCAGTGAGGCCCTGAGCAAAGGACCGAGGACCCTGTTGAACCTATTCCTGGATTCCTGAATCACAGAAACCGAGAGATAAGAAATGTGTTGCTTTCTGCCGTTGAATTTGTGGTAAATTGGTTCTGCAGCAACACAAACCCCATTCAGGCATGACGTGTGCCTCAGGGTGGCCGATCGCTTTGGAACTTGGGCTGAGAGAAATGGGGAAGATGTCCCATCGCCGCATACCCACGACAGGAGGCAGAAAAACATCTCTTAGATGCAAACTGCCAGCTCCTTACCAGGCTCAGATATGTTGAATAATTAATTCTGCTCCAAGCAGAGTGATGCCTTGGAGAAAGCCCCATTATAAAAAAAAAAGTCAAGTATGTTCTTCAAAGCCATAGCTTTTCTTTTGAAGTGGTTTGCAAGCCATTTGAGGCTATTTCCTCAGCATGAAAGCGCACGGGGATTCTCACCCTCGTTTGGAGTAGCTCCCCCTCCTTTCCTACCCACCTTTAGTCACTTATTGGCCCCTAATTCCACCTCGACCATGGGCTCTGCTTGGTGGGTACCCCTATCGACAGTTCTGTTTGGGAAGCTGTGTGTCTCAGCCTTGGAGGCAGCAATTATCAGGAGACAGAAAGACTATATTTTCAGGAATGGTTTGAGGTTTCAGACCCTCATGGTCAAGACTCCTTGGGGCTGGGATGCTGCCGAGAACGAAGGCTGTGAGCAGGGGCCGGAGGCCGAGGAGTCGATGGGGACGTTGTGAGTGTGAGTGGCAGTGACAGTGCCGTGAAGTCGTGCGTTGCCCGAAATGGTTTAAGGGACAAACACAAGTCATCTGGGGACATCTCAACCCTGCTGTGATCTCTTTCTGCTGGTCTGTTGGAGCTGGTGCTTGTCTCTCTGATTCCCTCGACTCCGATTCCTTGGAGAGGTGTCTGATGGTTCAGTGCCCCCAGCACGGTGCTAAGGGCACGTCTGTCCCTTCTCTCTCTGTCTTACTTTCCATTCTAAGCCATCTTTAACACCAGTGGTGACCTTTCTCATTTTCTCTCGTGTTGTCTGGAGCCCTCGTTTTCAGGTTGGGCCATTACGCCGTAGAATCTTGCTTTAGTTCCCATCCAGGAAGTGGGTTTTCCCGGGCCATCGCGTGTGGGTGGAGAAGAAGTTGAGGTTCGAGGTTGTGGATCTGGGATTCTGCCAGGACCAGAGAGAGACGGAAGCACCGATTCCCGCTCCCCACCCCGCCTCAGACAGCGCCCTCTGCCGGATGCGGTGGCACACTGCTGTGCGCCTGGTGGGTACGCGCTCCCACGTACACCCCTCGGATTGATATTGGTGGGTTCCTTCCTGAAGCCTTCATTGCTTGGTGCATTCCTGGTTGATCACACGTGGTGGCGGGAGGAGTCGTGAGATTCGGAGTCGGAAGTTCTGGGTTCAAATCCTGATGGAGCCTCTGATTAATAGTGGGATGTTAAGTAAGTCATTAGCTTTTGTGACTTAGTTTCTTCCAATGTAAAATGTGGGGGGTGTGTGTTGGAGTTGGGGGGAAGGAGGGTGTATTTGTCTGCTAGGGACCACAGACCGAATGTCTTAAACAATAGAAATCGATGGCCTTGCAGTTCTGGAAGTTAGAAGCCCAGGAGCAAGGCGTTGGCGGGGTCGGTTCCTTCTGACACGGCGAGGGACAGGTGTGTTCCAGGTCTCTCTCCCTGGCTTATAGGTGGCCTGTGTCTTCACATCGTCTCCTCTCCATGCACGTCTATGTCCAAATTTCCCTTTTGTATAAAAGAACACCAATCAGATCAGATTAGATCCCATTCTGACGACTTCATTTTAATGACTTCTCTGTCTTTAGATAGTCTCATTCCGAGGTGCTGGGGGTTAGGATTTTAACATATGAATTTTAGGGGTGAGGAGCAGCTCAGCCCACAGCAGGGGTAGGGTGGCCACTTGTTGGTCTCCAGCCCAGGAAAACACTGAGGATCAAATGCCATAATACATGAGAAGGTGCGTTTGAAGCTGAGCATGGTGGAGGTG
>NW_011888853.1:185688-200718 GCF_000151845.1 Pteropus vampyrus | reverse complement strand
TTGGAGTTGGGGGGAAGGAGGGTGTATTTGTCTGCTAGGGACCACAGACCGAATGTCTTAAACAATAGAAATCGATGGCCTTGCAGTTCTGGAAGGTAGAAGCCCAAGAGCAAGGCTTTGGCGGAGTCGGTTCCTTCTGACACGGCGAGGGACAGGTGTGTTCCAGGCCTCTCTCCTTGGCTTATAGGTGGCCTGTGTCTTCACATCGTCTCCTCTCCATGCATGTCTATGTCCAAATTCCCCTTTCGTATAAAAGAACACCAATCAGATCAGATTAGATCCCATTCTGACGACTTTTAATGACTTCTCTGTCTTTAGATAGCCTCATTCCGAAGTGCTGGGGGTTAGGATTTCAACATATGAATTTTAGGGGTGAGGAGCAGCTCAGCCCACAGCAGGGGTAGTGCAGCCACCTGTTGGTCTCCAGCCCAGGAAAACACTGAGGATCAAATGCCATAGTACATGAGAAGGTGCGTTTGAAGCTGAGCATGGTGGAGGTGAGGGTTTGTGCAAACAGTTGTTTTCTAGAACACGGAGGTCAATGCCAGGGATACTTCTTTCCAACTCAGCCCATCTTCTCAGCCTCAGCTCCCCGTGGGTCTGGTGTCACATGTTCTCGTACCTCAGTTCCTCAGCAGAAGCTTCTGGGGGAAGGGCAAAGGCTCCTGAACAGCCAGTTCGCTCTTTGGGTCGTGACTGTCTCAAGGATGGATGGCTCTTCTTCCCTTTCTCTCCCTCTCTCTCTCTCTCTCTCTCTCTCTCCCTTTCTCTCCCTCCCTCCCCCCGCCCGCTCTTTTCTTTGAATCTGGAAAAATCATTTTTTGGTTGTCAGAGCTCAATGATAAGCCACACGTTAGCCTTTTCTCCTCAGCAGTGCTGTGATAAAGATGTCGCTTCCAGCTCTGATCATGGAAGAGCTGAGTTTTTATCATTATTTCTTTTATTGTGGTAAAAAAAAAAAAAACAAAACGGCTGGGTTTCATCAAATGATTACCTTGTTGGTTTTTATAGCTAGTGAAACTATTATGGGAGGAACACACACATGTGGCAAATTCTACTGACCCAGCCTTTAGGATGATAAACAGACCTTTATTTTTGAAAGTGATACGTAATTCAGGCCAAGGTACTCCATCCACCATTTGTATTTTTTCTGGAGAAAATGTGATTATGTTCCAGTGCAAGGAGAAATATTTTGCTAAATACCCTAAGCATTGGGCACAGAAGAGAATTACTTTTAGCCCCGTTCCCCAAAGCTGCTTCTGCTGAATAGTCATAGGTTTTCTACGTGGCCAAATCAGTATGGGAAATGCGGAAATAGACAATACCAGTTCCTTGCTGCGGGCTTTCTCAGAGCCTTTGTCTGCCTACGTGTGGCCTTTCCCAGGTTCTCCATATTTGTCCTTGAAATCCTTGCTCTTGGAACATCTCGCGGGACAGGGAGCTCTGGGAAATGGCAGCTTAGAACAGCAGAAGTCATTAGGAGACTTTTGTTCACAAACACAGGTGTGTATGGTGTCTCCGTTGGCACGTTGCTTCGACTACAGGAAGCACAGAGAGCAGCGATTTAAACAGTTTCCGTTATTTTGAGCATAGAAAACCAGTGGTCAGGTCACTGTGGACTGTGAAGTTCTCAGTGTTAGTGTGCAACACAGAGGCAGAAACGGCTATATTTTAAATGACAGTTGACAGGGAGGGACACACCCGAGAAGGAGAATCCGTTGTTTCAAGCCGTAGGTCAGCGTTTTTCCCTATTTTACTAATCTATGTATTCATTGGAAAGGAAATGAAACCAATACATTCCCAACTTTGTTTCAAGCTGTTATTACTGTAATGTTACATACGTAATTATCAGCCTTAATATGCACAAGCATAAAGTGAGATACTCATTAGGCCTTATGCTTTTGGCTCTTCAGTAGTCATGAAACCCAAAACTTGTCAGGTCACGTCAAAACACCGAAATCCATAAAATTGAAACCAGCGTTTTCATGATGTGGCAGATGATGCTTTGCTAAAAATAAGCCCCCAATTATAAGTGCCAGTGGTACTGACTGCCATGATCAGCTTCCTTTGGTTCATGGGTCTGTCCCATGAACATGGCTGGATGGAGTCCGTTCCCTCATGGCTATTCTAGAAGTTCTTGGCAAACTCCATCGTTGGAGCGGACTCCAAACTCAGGGCAGGTCACTTCATGGAGCCCAACAGTTAAGGCCATTCCTGCCTTAACTGTTGGGCTCCATGAAGTGACCTGCCCTGAGCTTTGGCTCAGCCATGTCATCCATCTGTTGAATCTGTCCTCAACACTTAGTGCCCAACAGTTAAGGCAGGAATGCTCTGTACGCACTAAATCATAAACACGAATACAAATGAAGGCACCAAAATCGAGCCGTAGGATTTAGTTGTAAAGTGGGTCACTCTGGTGATTCAGCTTGTTGGTATTATTTTTCCTTTAGATTATCGTTTAAATGAAAATACAAAATTAAAGTTTTATATAAAACTTTCAGACCGTCGAGAATGCGTCCCTGGGTCCCCATTGGAGAAGCACTGCTCTGGGCTAATGAGACTGAGTGTGTGGGTTTAATCGAGAGCAGTTGTTTGTGGGCTAGACCCGTGGAGGGCTGCGTGAAGTTCACGGGCTTCTCAGTACTACACGCAACATTTTGCATGTCCATGCATATGTGCTGAGGTAGGTTACAAAAATGGCCACAGATTCCTCCCCCGGTCCATCCGTGCTCTGACACTGTGACACTGGGTGTCTTCTGACAAAAGGAACATTTGGTTTATCCACCCCTCCAGTCTGGAGGGCCACTGATTTGCTGAGCTCGATGGATGGTAGCGAACGTGGTGCAAGCAGAGACTCGAACAGCACTTGACACGGGTTTTGCCTTCTCTCGGTGCCCCTGGAACCCCGAGTTTACCATATGAACGAGCCCAGTCTAGTCTGTTGGAGGATGACAGGCCACATGGAGAAGAATCCACGTGTCCCAGTCCGCCAGCTTCTGGCTGATGGCCTGCCAGCTGTCAGGTGCTTGTGCCATCCTAGACCGTCCAACCCCTGGGCGAGCCACGAGCTGACCACAGATGCGCACGTGAGTCCAGGCAGTATTCACCAAACCTTGGCATGTCCACAGCAGCGCCCAGTGGCTGTGGACTTCGGAGCAGTAATAACTGGTCATTTTAGGGTGTTTTGTTACCTAGCAATGAGTGTCTGATACACGTGCATTTTTTCCCTGAGAGGAGAAATCTTGTCTTTTAGCAGGTTTCTGGAGGCATCTGTTATCCTCCAAAAGGATAACCTAGAACGGAAAACATTGCCAGCAAAAGATCAACAGGGCGTTCTTAAACTGTCGACAAGCCAGGAAAGGCTCAGAGTGGATTCCATGGGTGCGTTTTAATAAAATGTAGGACCAGGTTTAGGAGTGACTTAAGAGTGAGGGATAATCATTGAGGATTCGAAAGAAAATGCCTCCTTATACTTAGGTATTTCCATTCCTTTAGGTTTGTATTATTGTTTTAAGGAGAAGTTCTCTTTTAAGTTACAGGAAAAAACATAATGGTTTGGAAAACTGCCAAGCCCCATCTCTGTCAGCCTTGCTAGTAGGAGGAGACCCAGTTCTTTGGGACATAAGCGTGGAGCCACTTATCTGGAACAGCTATTGGAGGGCTGTCTTTGCAGACCGTTGTAGAGCTGTATCTTTGCAGAGTTGTGGTTCTTTAAATTCTGTTTAATATGATTAAGTTGACTTGATTATGAATAGTAATTGGACATCAGAAATAGGAGCTGGTTTTGTCCCTGAAAAGATAGTTCGAATAATGGCATAGTTACGCAGCTTAAATATGGCTAGAAGTCCATAATTAACTTCCGCCGTTATAAACCTTCAGGCTAAGGTCATGGAGGAGACGCTCAGGAAGCTGGAAGATGTGGCTTTGCAGGGTTCATGGGCTTTGGGGTGGGAAGGTCTTACCTTTAAGGGGAGCGAGCTGGGCTGCCCCATTCTGAGTATTTCTGCCAGAAAGGAACTGGAGATGGAGCGTTTGGGTGGAGAGTCACAGAGTAGGCAGCCAACTACCCATCCTCACGCGGTCTCAGGGCTGATACTGAGGATCTCGCACAGTCATCAGAAGGACAGAAGCTGGACGTGGGTAGAAGGTCATGCTTTTCGCCATCAGCTAGAATGTCTTTAACACTTTAAAGCCCTTTCTTTCGCTCTCTGCGCTAATTCGTCTTTCCTGCCTCCTCAAGGCCTAAATGTCTCATGCTCACCTGGACCTTTGTTTTCTTATGGTGTACATCATTTCTCCTCTCATTTTGGAGATTTTGTAATATTGTTCGTTGCAGAAAATTAAGTTATTGAACACGGACACTGCTGGGCCCTGACCGTGGAGCCGAAGACACAGCTTCTGCTTTAAGAATCATGGTTTTGAGAGAGACAAGGAAACCGACAGTTACTGTGCAGTTTGACAAATGTTCTGACAGACGCACGTGTGGGATATCAGGGGAGCACAAAGAGGGAGGGATATTTAATTCGGACTAGGCTGGGTTCATCTAGGAAGGCTTCCTGGAGGAGGGCGCTTGGGCTTCTTCAGCCAGGATTTTCAAAGTATCAAGTATGGAACAATTAGAAAGAAGCTTGAAAGCCTGCCTCGCTGGCCATGAGCTGGATGTTGCGATGCCATTGCAGGCAGAAGGGACTCACGCTGAATTAGAGGCGAAATCCTAGTGCCTCCGAAAGGGCCGGGTGCATTGCACTCCAGAAACTAGTAGGGACCACGTGCTTTGAATTGTCATCCTCTTTGTCGTTAAGCCTCCTGGCTGTGACCCATGATCCCTGAGCATGTAGGCAAACCGAGACAAGGAAGACGGCAGCTACCTGCCTGGTAGAGCCCGAGACAGGACTGTACCCTCTGCCTCAGTGTCTGTGCCACTCTGTGTCCCTGTTTGCTTTGAGGCTGGCCCCTTGAGCCAGCCTGGCCCTGGGCAGCAGGCCACTGCCTGGCTCCCCAGCAGAGGTCATCTATTATATAAGCGTCATCCATATTCTGGCTGGTGATAAGGGGCGACATTTAATTTTTTTCCGTTTTGTGGAATAATTTAAGATTGTGTTACAAGTGTCATTATTGTTGCAATTTCTCAGTAATGAAAACAGCATTAATTATTTAATATCACCTTGTGTGTCTGGGTTAAGTGAGGATGGTGAGAGGTGTAGGCAGGTGGTGGGGGAGGGGCGAGGGAGTCAAAGCCCAGGCAGGGGCTCCAGGCCCCGTCCCCAGCGTCAGTGCCCCTGAGTCCCTGGTGGGGGGTTGTGGGGCGCTTCTCTAGAGATTCTCTTTTCTTTCTCCACTGAGGTATAACGCAGGCCTTGTCTTAGCTGTGGCTGGCAGGAGACACCAGTGAATCCTCCGGTCTTTCCCTTCATTCTTTATCAGGGGCTTTTGACCTGGGAGAGACCTCAGAAACTGCCTGCACGGAGGGGTGGGGTGGGGTGTGTGGGGGGGGCCTCAGAACCACCACAGACATCTCCCAGCCTGAATCAACGTGATAGGAAGCGTGCGGGGGTCAGGTGACCGTCAGGCTTGCTGCAAGTGCGCTGGGAGCGTCAGAGGTCGGTTAGCTTCGCTTCCTGTGATGGTTGTTCGTAGCGGTGACACATTCCAGTGGGGGGAGAGCCAGAGACAGGCGAGGATGTCGGAGGGAGCTATTGGGACACGAGCTTTGGGAGGTGCGGGTCCTACAGAGCTCTGGCCCCAGTGGCACTTACCAGTCATGCTTTGCAAGGGGGCTCTCCTTTGCCATGGTAGACTTCACCCAGAGGTGACCGCATCCTGTGGGTTACGCTCTAGGCTCTGTCTTTCATGATTCTAGAAACATCCATAGCCAGCTGTCGTCGTCCTCGTGCCTGGGACGGCAAGCCCGGATGACCAGCACTGGGCTCAGACACGCGGAGGCGTGAGCGGGGAAGCCGCCTGCGCATGCACCGAGGGGGCGCCCCGCGGTCCTCGTGGGACACGGCGGCCCGCGCTCCTGAGCCCGGCGCAGCGCGTGGCCGGGGGTGGTACAGGGCAGTGCCGGGTCTGTGTCAGGCCTTTCACAGGACAGCTTCTCAGCGGAGTTGGGGTGGGATTTTCTTCGTACGCCCCCACCCCCAGCCCTGAACCAAAGCAATACAACAGAACGTAGATCGATAGCATGGTGACAGGCTGTGCTGGGGAAGGGGGACGTTGGCCTGAAACAGGCTTTGGAGTCACATTGGCTTCCTCCCTGGGTTTCAGGGCTTCGCTCCAACCCCACTGTCTCAGCATCTTATCTGAAGGGGCGCTGCACTCCGTCTTTGCCTTTCGTGATGAGCTAGTGCGTGCGAGATGCTGGGACCCAGTACACAGGGCTGTCATACTAGGGTGGCTGTGATCGCTGTGGCTATGACTTATTTTTCTTCTCAACACTATCACCACCTGGCACTCCGTTTTATAATTTATTGTTCGTTTATTGTCTGTTTCTGGAAGGAGAATGCAAGATTCGTGCGGACAGAGGACTTGGCCATTTTGTATCGCTAGAACGTGGAATAATTGTGGTACACGGTTGGTGGTTAATAAGAATTTGCCAGATACATGAAGGCAGGCGGGCTTCCTAGAGAGAGTGGCAAAATTCTTATCTCTGCAGCAAAAAGAGGGTCTGTGAGTTCCCAGCATTGCCGGTCATACAGGGGGCTTTGGGGTCCCGATTGTCCTAAATCTTCCTAAGGCAGGATTTCTCAGCTTCAGCACCGTAGACATTTGGCCGGATCATTTGTCATGGGGGCCTGTCCTGTGCATTGTAGGATGTTTAGCAGCGTCCCTGGCTTCTGCCCACCAGATGCCAGCATCACGCCCCACCCCCACAGCCACGTTAAAAAAATGCCCGTTTCCAAATGCCCCCTGTGGCGGGGATACAAAAGCCCCCCTGCTGAAAACCCCCGTTCTCAGTTCAAAGTAGGCTCTCTCCAGGCTGCACCTTACTAAACGGGCTCCAGTCAAATAGACAGCTTCGGGCATGTTAGTGCTGCTGCATTTCTGCTGGTGTGAAGAGGTTCTCTTTCCACTCCTTCCCCCGATTACGCATCAATCACATCATCAAAAGAAGGGAGATGAAGGAGGGAAGGTCAGCTGACACTCTCATACTGAAACACATCGTTTATTCCTGCCATGATTCCTCAGATGTCAGCATGAGATGTAGGATTAGAAATAATTAAAGCATATACACAAAGAGCTTCGACTCTGTGGCCATGGCACATGGCATAGACACCAGCTGTCACTTGGGGGGTGGGTAGAGGGGCTTTCTACAGGGGGAGAGACTGGCCTTCTTAAAGTCCTGCTGTCCCCAGGATTCCATCCATCTGTAGTGTCAACCTTGACTGTGATACAGTGTGACAGGCTGCCTTTCTTTGTGCTTCTCCCAGTGACAGCAGGTGAAATCCTGCAGTCCCTACAGGGACCCGAGAGCCATGAAGCTTCTTTCCCCCTTTTAAAAAAGGTTAAGTGAGATGTTGGCACCCTTATATGCATTGCAGAGAACATTGCACATAAACGATTAGGACAATATCGATGTATTAGACAAACGAGACAACGTGAGAGGAGGGGTTTATGTTTTCGTTTTTAACTTTTGGTTGGGAAGAAATAATGAAATAAAATGTCTGAGTCATTAGATTCTCTTTCTGATCCGTGTGTGCGTGCGTGTGTGTGTGTGTGTGTGTGTGTGTGTGTGTAAGGCACAGCCAGGAGTGACTTTGGTGAAACTCCTTCATGAGAGAAATTTACCCAGGAAAACGGTTTTCATATTCGCTTGTAAATGGCTCCATTTCAGTGACTGGATCATAAACCCCTTCCCATATTACAGATACATTTTTTTAAGTGAAAACTTCTGTGTGTTTGGAACTATTTTCGCCTGGTTTTCAAAAAATGTCTGCTTTGTCTGTCGAGTTGATTCTGCTCACCTTCCCTTAGCATCGAGGTGTTTAGATGCAGGCGGAGGTGTTTGTGCCGGTGGGGTCACCCCTCGTGGTCCTCGTTCCCCTCGAGGTCCCGCGCATTTGTAAGCCGTCGGGGGGTCGGGGATTCCGACCGCCGAGGCCTTGGGAGGAGAAGCTCACGGCCCTGCTGTGGGTTCCTCTGTTTGCTCCTAGCTGGAACGTAAGAGCTGGGATGTTGTCTTGTTCACCAAGTACCCACACAGTTGGCAGTCAATAAATATCTGTTAAATAAACATGGGGATTTTGCCTGGTTAATGCAAAAACAGTCGAATTAAGTAGTGACAGACAAAGCAGAAGGGGGATGTGGCTGTTTCAAGGCCATCTGGACCTCACTCCGCACATGTGTGTCCTCCACGGAGCCCACGTTCCCTGCTTCGAGGTCTCATTGTTTGGATCTGCCCCCCTTTCCACCTCATGAGAAAAGCGTGGATAAATTCCTAAAAGATGTCAGCCTCGGTTCCGGTACTGAGGCCGCCAGAAGCGAACCTGCCACGTGGGCTTCTTTTCACGGTGCCGGGACAGAGTCCCTGGTGCCATTTGCTCTGCGGAGTGGGGTTTTGATGTGTTTTATTTTTTTCCATTTTTAGGATCGGCACCTACTCCTCGGGTCCCGTTTTTGTCACCCTAAAAGTTCTGCAGTCAGAAAGCTTGTCATCTTTCTAATGACTGAGCCTGCCAACGGCTGGGTCTGGCCCAGGGACTGGCCCAGCGGCCCTGGAGCCCTCGATAGAGATGGGCCGAGCCGGAGGGGTCTGGGGAACGAAGGCGGTAGAGGTGTTACAGTGACTGCTTCTTGTTTCAGGGTGCAGCAGAAGACCCCCAGACGGCCCTGGCCCTGAACTTGGACCCCGCGTTGATAAAGAAGTCTGATGCCGAGGGCCCCAGGCTGCTCCTCCCTGAGACTGAACTTTCCATCCGGATAGGTAGAGCTGGGCTTCTCGCAGGCAAGCGCCCTGCCGCAGACCCTGGGGAGTGTCGGGAGCTCTGTCCTCTCCCTCCGAACGCCTTTCCCCGTGGTGTGCGGGGCCGAGCTGGTGTCTGGTGCAGGCCCGCCTTTCTCATTTGTTCTCCAGACCACCCGCTCAGTGCCCAGGAGGTAGCGGTGCCTTTTGGTTGTCTTCCTAACTGGGACCACGGACAAGGACCCCTCAGATGGGCTTGGGCTGGTTTGGGTTAGAGCGAATGGGCCTTGGTTCCTCTGTCTCCCCGTCTCTGATGGACCCCGAACGCTCCTTCTCATTTTCATCCTTTTGATTCATCTGGGGAACTGTGCATGTTTCTCTCACTGATTCAGTTTGGAGCCAGAAAACCTGAAAACAGACAGCAAAGTCATGCCTTTGAAGTCAGAGGGATCGTTTCCCTTGAGAGGAATTAGAGGCCTGGCCGGAGATGTACCGGAAGGATGACGTTTTCCATTCTCGGTATAAGACACCCCCGCGTTGCCCAGTCACTGAGGGCGTCGGCTAATTTAAGGGCCGATTCGCCTAAGAGGTGATGGATGCCTTTCTTCTCCTTTGAATTTATTTAAGGCCCGCCTTTAGCCTGAAAGCCCCAGGCGCCCCACTTCTTCTGTAGACCTCCGACTGAGAATGGGGGTGTCCTCCTTTGCCCCGTGTTCTGTCTCGAGTGACTTGGAGAGAAAACAGATTGGCGACTGGTCACCGTCTTCACATTAATGATTTAAGGGAGAAAAGTCTCTTCACGTTTCCATGCTGGCATTTTAATATGTGTTCGCCCGGTGTAGGCTAAGGTGATCTCTAGACCTCGGGGACAGCCAGTGTACAAAAGTGACAGCGATGCCACAGCTGATTCTCAGTTATACGTGTTCACATTATGTCCGACATGAATTATTCATGAGGAACTGGAGTATCTTCTCCACTTGGGCTAATCCTCACTGCCTCCCACAAATTCCTATGTGGGGTATAATCAGGACATAAAAATTTAACATGAACTCAAGTGATACAGGGTTAATACAAAAAAAATCGGCCCCCTGCCATTGATCACACATTTGATTTATACTCAGATCAGAGCCACTTAGGTGTTGTCTGCCATTCCTCTTTTACTGGAGAGTCAAGAACTGCCTGGTGACTCAGATGGCACACTGTCCTCCCGTAAACCTTGTAATTTTTCACGGCCAGTCATGGGAACACAGGGACAGAGGACTTGTTGGTTCTCACTGGCTATCCTGGGCTAGCAACCCTGTGACCCCTTGAAGGCTACAGCCCTGAGTCTCAAGGATGAAAAAAGTTGGCCAGATTTTATTCTGTCCCCCCCCGCCCCGCCTTTTTTTTTTAATCTTAAGGGGAAAGGTCAGTGCCTGTCAGTCAAAATAGGTCAACAGTGGCGACCCCGTCAGTGGATCTTTTCTGATGGGGCCCTGGGAATATGGGGCCGTGGGAGGTGGCTGTGCAGGACAGTCTCTCCGGACCGCCGGGTCTTCTCGGCCACCCAGAGTGAAGCTGTGAGCGAGGGCCCTGTGGGAGGGAGATGCAGCCCTGTCCTCTGCTCAGGAAAACCGAGTCACAGCCCGTCGCCAGGTGACCAGGCGACGCGAGCTTGCCGTTGTTGTTTATATACAAAGGCAAACGTGGCCCTTTGGGGAGCTCCCGAACGGCTTGCCGAGATGAAGCGAGCCCACCCATCTCTGGGAAGTCGGTATTCTTCTCACCTGGACACACCTGTGGGTGTCAGGCAGTTGAAGACTCTAAAACTGATAATGGCTATTTGATGACTGGCCCTTGCAGATCAAGCCTGAATATGCATTGTTTGTACCATCTGGATTTGCCCTTAAGCTCTCTGTAAATGGAGCAAGGAGATTGGTTTAATGAGTATTTAGCGAACAACATAAGCCTTTAAAAAATAATATTGGCACTGCTGTTAAAATGTCCCATAATTGGTTTAGCGAGAAGAAAAGGCAGAAAAGCCACCCTGTGGGAGAGAAGATTCAGCTGCTCTGAGCAGTGGCAGCAGCCTGAGCTGGGAAAGCGTTTATGAGATACTTTCCTATTTATGCCTTGGTGCCAAATGTTTTACGTTATCAGCTATTCTCAAGGCTAGGGATATTTGGGGACTTAGTTAAACCAGTTCTTTTAAAACTGTCAGTCTCCCTCCTCCTCCCCCTCAACTGAACTATTTATCTCCAACTAGCTTTCTTTTAATTTAAAAAAGTAATAACATGGACTAAAAATAAAGAAGTAATTTTTCTTCCAACTTTAACTTCCTTACGGTCCAGGCTCCCATCTCAGGCACAGACACTGTGTCTAGTTCCTTCTAGATCCTTTCAGAAATATTACATTTATACAGTCATCCTTGGCCCATTGTTCTGCGCCTTATGCTTTTCACCGAACAACACATTTTGGTCTTTGTTTTCTTGGTCACTCATCAGTTCATCCCAGTCTTGTTACTGGCCTCGATCTTACCTAGTTGGTCCCCTTTAGGTTGTTTCAGATTTTTGCTGCTATAAAGAATGTCTCAGAGGCCATTTTTAGATGTACGTCTCTGGGGGCACTTATATTGTTGAGTAAATTCTAGAAGTGAGCCCAGTGGTTCTGCACATCTGGGGTTCACGAATGGGCACCATGGAGTTTATGAACCTCTCGGAATTTTATGCCAAAAAAAAAAAAAGTGTTTTTGGAAGGCAAAGTTCCATCACACTTCAGATGGGTCCAAGACCTCCCTCCCTCATTCAGCCTCTGCCTCCCTCATTCAGCTGCCTAGGAGCACATTTTCTTCCTAACTAGCACTCTTTTTGGCTAAAGAAGGATAGTAAAAAGTGAATCGGTCCATCCTTTTACTAATTAGCAGCTCTATTTCAGTGTGTTGTTTATTTTGAGAAAGGAAGTTGAAACTCCAAGAATGAGAGGTTTTGTTCATTGATCCGTTAGCATGGCAGATGGAGAATGGTCTGTAATTTTGCATAAATGTGTAAGGAACAGGGGTCGGCATCATTTTCCGGTAGATAAAGAGGTGAGTTTAATTTAGGAATTTATTTAGTTGTAAAGTGGCTATTTTGTTTGTTTGTTTGTTTTTTTTTTTTGGTAAATCATTCCAAGGCTTAAAATTTTTAGGGAAAAAGTAAATAAGTACTTAAGTCAAGGACACATAAGCTGTGAGAAACTCTGCTTGCAGACCGATTTTTCCTTGACGTTGTGTTCTTTCGTCATGGGAGAATTCACCTGCCAATAATCATTCTTCCTGGACCACCTGACAGATTAGAAACCATGGTTTTGCAGAATGAAAACGATGGCCCCGTGGAGAGGTGTTTGTCCGGGGACTGAAAACCAGGCAGGTCCCTGGCAGTGCCACCTCCTCCCTGAACTAGAGTTCATAACCTGGCTTTCGTCACTGAAAGTTTGAGAATGCGCCAAACCTGCCAGCACGCGGCAGTAGCGCCCAGGCTATTAAGATGCGTCACGTTTTAATACAGACACATTTTGCTGAAAGATGAGGAACAAAGTGTTCAATAATAATAATTACCAGGAGCGCTTTAGCGCCACGGATGCCAAATAAAATAAGTGGTAGAGAAACTCCCTCTCAAGCGGGGCTCTGTGTGGGTGGCGAGTGGCTGTCACTGTGTCGTCGCTCATGGGAACATTATTAGGCGGATACGTTTTATAGATTCTTTTGCTTCTGATGAGTTATATCTCTGCCTGACTAATATTTAGCACTCAAGTAGCATTCTTCCTGTTTGCGTGCCCTTTTATTACCATTGTTATTGTTTTTAGCCCCAATTGCCTAAGCTCGGGGGTCGTTTCGGGCCTGCGTTTTCACAAGGCCTAGACCTGGAGGCAGTTGGCACTTGGATGGGCTCCTGGGGCCGCTGTGACATAGTTCTGCAGATGGGGCTTCAACAGCAGCCACTGATTTCCTCACAGCGCTGGAGGCCGGAAGTCCGAGGTCAAGGTGCTGGCAGGGCCGTTCCTCCAGGGGCCTCTCTCCTTGGCTTATGGGTGGCCATCTTCCCCCTGTGTCCTCACACCGTCTTCTCTCTGCCTGCCTGTGTCCTGATCTCTTCTTAGCAGCCATATTGGATCAGGGTCCACCCTATTGACCCTATTTTAATTAAATTACCTTTTTAAAGATCCTATCTCCAAACGTAGTGAAATTCTGAGGCACTGGACAATAGGAATTAAACCTATGACTCTGAGGGGGACACCAGTCAAACCCCTAGTGGCGTTTAGCAATTGTTTTGACAAGTTGTCTTCCTACGGATGCCGACCGACCTAAAGGAATGGCGGATGGCAAGAGAACTTGATTCTCTTTGTTTCTTTCTACCTTTTAGGGTCTCTCGCTGTATTTCTGTCTCCTTATCTGTTGGTCTCACACCTGGACGGGCTGGGGATGCTAAATAAGCAGTATGGAAAAGAGGAGAAGGAAGTCGAAAAGTGACTCAGAGAGAGAAACTAGAAAGAAAGTCATATGATTCAAAGTCTGGTTTTAGAAGGCTGCTAGCAGCGGACAGTCTGCTAACGAAATCGTGGGGCAGCGCTGTCCACTGCCACCATCACCTGGAATGATAAACTCAAGTAGCTTTGGCAGAGAGTAATATGAATACGCATTCGCAGGTGTAGACACGCTCTCCTGACTGTATGTTTTCTAGGGCTGTCATGACAATGCACTGTGAACCGGGTGGCTTAAAACAATAGAAACTTATACTCTCACAGTCCTGGAGGCTCGAAGGCTGAATCAGAGCGTCACTGGGGACACACTGTCCCTGAAGGCTCTATGGAGTCTCCTTCCTTGATTCTGGGACCTCGTGGTGGCTCCCAGCGTTCCTTGGCTTGTAGCTGCATCACTCCGGTGTCTACAGCATTGTCACAGGGCCTTTTCCCCGTGCGTGTGTCCGTGTGTCTGTGTGTCTGTGTCTGAATCTCCCTCTCCTTTCTCTTACAAAGACGCTAGTCATTGGACTGAGGGCCCACCCTCATCCAGCAGGACCCCTTCTTAACTAACTAGATCTGTAAAGACCTTATTTTCAAGTAAGGTCACATTCTGAGGTTCCGGGTGGACATGAATTTTGAGGGGACACTTCAACCAGTACACTGACCAACCCCGTACCTCGATCACTGCATGACGCAGACAGTCTGGAGGGGCTGGTTTGCCATGCACAAGGGAGGGCGAGGGGGGAAAATGAGAAGCGACGAGAGGAGGCTAATCCAGGCAGCAATAAAAACCCATGTAATTCACTGGGAGCCTTTAGAGCACAGCTGCTGGGCCCTTTGTGTGAAATATTCATTAAGTGTCTACTGAGGAGTTAGGGATACTGTCTCCTTATGCAAAATTTAACATTCGCTGGGCCGGCAGGTTCTCTCATCTTTATAAGAGTTCTGACCCATTCATTTCAGCTCGTAAGTCTGTTAAATCAGGAAATGTGTTTTTAATGTGCTTTTGGGAAACAGAGCAGACAAGTGGTTTGGGCAGCAGCAGCCCCCTTTAGGATATTCCTGCCAGGCTTTTATACCCAGAGATTTAGGGGGCCGCTGCCAAAAGCCTGGCAATCTGGGCTCCTTTCGTATCATTTTGTTTTGTTTTTCAGATGTTATTTTTTTGCAAGGGCTTCTTAAGCTAGGCAAGCACAGGCGGCACTTCGGTGTCAAGTGTTTAAGATCACAATTGTTTGTTTATTTTTTGTTCCTTTTGTCTGTTATGGAAAGTGCCTAAGAAGGATTGGAAGCTGGTTTAGAGCCCGTGAAACCGGGAGGAAACAGATGCCACTTACTGAGATCGGCATCCTCAGAGGAGGATGGAGAAGATGGAGAAGATGAGGAATCGGGGTTCGAAACTGCGTAACCAGCAGCAACAGCTCTGGCATCTGGGACGGGGTCGGCGCATCCTGCCTTAAAGGGTTCACGAGAAGCCCCATTCCACGTGGGCTGGGCTCTGTCAGCGAGCACAGCCTGTTCAGCCTCCCATATCTCTTTAGGTTGTATGCATGCTAGTGTTTTGTTCTTACTTCTTCTCTCTGGTGTATTTCCTCTCCTGGGACCAGAGAAAGAAGACAGCTCTAAGTATCTTAAAACTAAATCAGTCG
>NW_011888853.1:182482-184543 GCF_000151845.1 Pteropus vampyrus | reverse complement strand
TGACCGAGACCTGAGAGCCAGTTTTTATTCGCGATCGGAGTGCGCAGTCCTGTCGCTCAGCCAGTTTTCAGGATTGGGCGAGTGGAGTGAACCCTTTGCTGGCGGAGAGCTTAACATCAAAGGGATGGAACAGGAAAGGCTGCGAAGTGAGTGAAATTAAACCGGCTCTCCCAGAACTAATGAGCTGCTCCCGGCCTCCCCGCCGGCCTGCTGCTGGGAAGTCGTGAGCTCCAGAAGCTTGTTTAAAATTCCGCATGCAGAAGGCTGCACGGAGGCAAGTTTTGATCCTCCATCCATCTCGCCTGGCAGAGCAGGACGTTTCGACTCAGCCTGTATTCTGAAAGTCTGATTAGGAGAGCTCTAACGTGGGTCTGTGGAGGCGGTGCCTTCCCTGCCTTTCCCTGCGTTTCCTCCCGTCCTGGTCCCCCATTTAGGTCGTGTGTGCAAAGTCAGGACATTTCAGGATCCCGTGTCACCGGGTACATGCAGTAGACAAGCACGTGGCCTTTCTCCAGAGGGGGCTCTTCAGCATCATACGTTAAACACGGAGATGTGTCTTATTTTCTAAGCGCAGCGTCTTCACTGAACCAGTTGGCAGTTACTGTCGTTACTCTATCGGGTCCCTAATGGAGACGAAATCCACAGTTTCCAAGGGCTCCAAGACCCCTGGGATACAACTCGAGGGGTTAGGAAGGGAAGGGAGCCATCAGCTATGACTAGCAAAGGGCCTTGATGCCTGTTTTCCTCCCCTTAAGAAATAGAGGTGCAGCTTTAAACTTAAAATGTGAAATTTTGACATTCGAAAAATTTTAAACTAAATAGAAATGATGGCCGGTCCTCTAGGGTTGCGTGATGTCTGTCTCGATGCTCTGACGTAGCTACTGAGCTCTCCCTTAATGGGATAGTCGCACGGTGGTCCTCCTGAGCTGGGATCCTCCTGAGCCGTGGTCCTCCTGAGCCGTTGTCCTCCAAGCATCGGCCTTGACCGTTTTGTGGGAAGCAGACCGCCCGAGCATCTGATGAAAGGCTCACACTGCTGGGTTATTGGCATTTGGGGCAATTCTTTATGGTGCAGTGATATCCTATACATTGCGTGTTGCTTAGCACCCCTGATCCCCAGCCACTAAGTGCCGGTAGTAACCCCTAGTCAATGTGTGACAATAGTGCAAAAGGACCCTGGACATTTTCCAGGGGCCCCTTGGGGTCTATCCACAAGGGAGCAGATAAGATATGGCAGGTTGGGACTTGCACAAGGATGCCAGATGCGAAGAGTTTGAATTTCAGCCTCGCTTCTGCTCGTGGAGTGGCCAGCCTGGGGCCAGGCTACAGCTGCTCAGAGGAAGAGGCACCTTTCGAATGTGCCCCGAGTCCTCTCTGGGCTAGCTGCCACCCTGCCACTGCCCCTTGCTGAGAACAGCTATCGGAGACTCTCTCCCCAGAAAAATGCACCTGCGTGGGTTCACATACATTTTAGATTCAATTTCCGAGCACTTCTTGGCTGGCCCAGCACAGTGCCTGGCACACAGCAGGAGCTAAGGGCATGTCTGATGACTGAACTAAGTAAAGCCCACGTATGGTCCCCTCTGGGGATCCAGAGGCCCTTGGTGATGAGCTCCCGCCTGGTCCCCAGGCTTCCCTTTGTTTTACATCACCTCCGTCTCGGAGGCTTCTCGTTCTTGTACTGACACCCAAGGTATGGACGGTGGGAGGCCGTGGTGCAGGTCGGGGTGTTCCGGCCATGACACTGTGTTGGCGCAGAGCTGAAGCGGAGGAGCGAGAGAGATCAGCAGTTAGGGCGTGGAGTACCTGGAAGCTCGGTTTTTCCTCCAGAGCCACATCCGACTTGTTGTTTGTAAGGTCCCGAGTCTGTACACACCCCCACCCTGTTTGCCTTCTCCTTTCCTCTCAGTCTCTTCTCTCATCCCGATGTCTTAATGTGATGTCTTGGAATTGTGTTCTGTTCTAAGAGCTTGAGCTAAGAATTCCTGCTGTCCCTTTGTTTTGTTATTTGCCGGCCATGTTTCCGGTGAGATATGATCAGGCCTCGGTGCTGCCAAGAGT
>NW_011888853.1:172836-180207 GCF_000151845.1 Pteropus vampyrus | reverse complement strand
CTGAGGAGTGTACATGGCTTCTAAGGAGACATTGCAAGTCCAGGTGGGGATGTACAAATCCTCTGTAGGGCAGGGAGGCATGATTAATTGCGAATATAATACAATCTGCTGTAGTCTTCCTTCACAAATAACCACTTTTGTTCGTTCCATACACAAAATAAATTCACTTCTGACCCAGTGCGAGATACCGCAAAATTCTCATCCAGTCATGGAGTCAGGTCTGAATTTCAGGATCTCGTGATTGATAGACTTTTCATTAGGTCTGGATTTAGTTTTCCCTGATCCAGTGACCTATGAACTGAAACATGTTACATGTCCGACTTGGTGGACCAGGAAAGGGATAACCCCGATAGACACTTTGGACACATATACCTCCCTTGGTGGCTCAGCAGCTTTCTTAGCCTGCTTCCTGGCTGTAGAAATTGGGGACCCCTAAAGCAGATTTCTCTCTCCGGTGGTCACAGTCTCTTGTATGCCAGGCTGGTGTCATTTTTGGTGATACAACTCCTAAATCATTATCAGTTTTTATTTCCATTTGATTTCAGTTATCTCATGAGCCAATAGCCACACTCGCGTTTCTCTTTGAGCTAGTTCTTTTCCAGACGTACCTTTCTCTCTAGATTTAATTATAGGCACTTTGAGCTTATCAGGTTTCTGTGAGACCACACCACTAATCTCTTTTCCTATAGCCATCCGGCTAAAAGGATTTGCCTGGGTCAGGGTATTTTAATACATTTAGAGATCTTAACAGTCCTTGCTTTTGTAGGTGTCCTGAGGCTAGGCCTTAATCGCCTTTCCTGCAGAGAGCATTTGTTTCTCTTTATTGATAAGAGATGAGAAACAGTTTTATCTTTCAACCTATCAACTTCCAGACTTTCTAGATTTTTTTTTCTCCCTCAACCCTACTGCAAAACCAGCTAATTCTTTTCCGAGTTCCTTTTTTCTTGTAATACTTTGTGGAATGCACTTAATAATAACTTGTCACATTAGCAGTGCTGTTTTGTGACCTTTTCACCTAAAGCCACATATCCATTGTTGTACCATTTGCCTTTCATATGATCACAGGGGACAGTTTTCTCAAAAGTATTGCCTATTTTCCTGTCCTCATTGTGGTTCTGCCGTCGTCCACTTCCCAATCTGAGCTGATGCCTCAGATTTTAGGTTGTACTGTTCTATCACAAGCCACTTCTGGTGCTAGTTTTGTAATTGTCAGCTTTGCTGGAGCAACTTGCAGTTCTGCATCTCAGTGGGTCATGGCGTCTGTAGGCTGCAGGTTTTACGATGGTTCTGCTGTGAGTGAATTCTTGTTCGGAGACTTGAGTGTGAGGAGCAGCACTGTGGGTCATACCTGTCCTTGATACCTCTTATGCCTCCTGCTTGGATGTCGTGTACCTCATGTCCATTCGTGTTCCTTGGCCCAAGCAACTCGCATGCCCAACCTCAACAATGGTGCCAGCAGGAACGCGTAGGCGGCCTATAGTCCCACAGACCACGTGGCACTGAGCGGGGATGCGTAATTCTCTCACAGGGAGGGGGAGCGTCGAGTCATTGTGAAAAAAACTACAATCTACCACCAGTGTTAGATACAAATGGGAGGCAAGAGCCAAATGATGACACTAGAGCTAAAGATAAAGTTACATGCATGTCACCAAAATTCGGGAGAGGGGAGGAGGCGGGATCAGTGTGTCCTTAGAGAGGTTTCTTTCAGGTTTCCTTCAGGGGGAGTCTCACTGAGTCCTTATAAACTCTTAGGGGCGTGACGACACACCCAGCAAGTGTGTACACACACACACACACACACACACACACACACACATATGCTTCTGCACTATTCTACCCAACCTTTAGGGCTTTCTTGGGTTAATTCTCTGATAATGGGAATTTGTTGTAAGGTTGACAAGGAAACATGGACCTTTTGTTTCTAAAGCCCTATCTGTTCTGGATCATTAAATTCCACTTAAATAGTTGTTTATTGAAGTGAGAGAGGCTCCAAAGTTGATGGAAAAGCAGATGCTGCTTAGAATAATTAACGTGACACGTCATTCGTCAGTCATTCGGGGCATTTGGCAGTTTGTTGGAGGCATTGCTTCTGATATAAGCCGGGTGCTTCTGTGATGATTCGATACTCGATTCTAATTCTGTGTCTCCTGGTACTGTTGATTGTGAAGTTCTTATCTTGCTAGTGGTTATAAGATCTGCAGAAGTGGGAGCCCTGCCTTTGTTGGGTGGTGGTGTGCTGACGTGGGAGGCTTGCAGACAGACCTAGGTTTGAATTCTCCTTGGAAGTATGGCTGTGTCCTCTTATAAGATTGCAATAATAATATTTATTGCACTGGGACTCAGATAAAATATGTAGAGGGACTAGCACAGTGCTTGATATGCGCTGTATAGATTCTAAGACTTACTCGTTTTTGCATTTTTAGCATCTGTGAAATTCATATTTGTTTTAGAACCAATGGCATGTCATAGCGGAATTGATAGACTACATAAAATGAAGGTGTGTCTTAAAATCGTGTGTCTTAAGGTTTGGCGAAATATGCTAATAAATACTAAAATGAGTATTGATGGAATTAAAACGAATTACAGAAAACATTCTAATGTAAGTTAGTGTTCGTCTAAGTTTTTGTTTTGGTCAAGGGCCACTTTGAGAAGCTGATGAAAACTATGGCTTGCTTTCCAGAAATATGCATATTCCCACAAAATTTTGCATATGATTTCAGGGTTTTGTGGACTCCCCTGAAATCTCTTCCCTAGACCTATCTCCTTGGGAGAAATTATGGGTCTCGTGAATTATTATTATTATTAAATAAGTTTTATTTTTCCTTTTCCTCTCCTCCACTCGGACTTGCTCGCTGAGTCATACTTAAGTTGTAGCCATTTTCCTTTTTCCCTTTCTCAGGAAACGTAGTAGTCTTCCTCCGACAAATGTCCGCCCTTCTCATCTCATTCACTGCCCTCGCCCCACCCCCCTCTTCTGACTCAGTGTCACCAGTCGGTCCCCATGAGGAAGGACGCCAGGCTCCAGGGCCGGCTGCCCACACCCTGCCCCCAAGTCCAGCATCGGCAACAAGCTTTCACGAAGCATGGCTCTGTGGTTGTTCGTCCAGGTGGGGAGAGGGAACGGTCATGCCCTCACCTTGCTGACCATTTCACGCAGTTAACAAATTCGTACGTGCCTCCTGGACGCTCTCGGCACTTTGCAATGCGATCGTAACCGGGGCAAACAGATGAAGCCAACAACGAAAACAACATGAAGAGCTGACGTTCCAGTGGAGGAGACGGATGATTCCAGATGAGTCCAATATGCTACGTTAGATGGCGTTAGCGGTTAAAAGAAAAGAGTAGGTGAGGGGGAGGAGTGTGTGTGTGAGTGAGTGTGTGAGTGTGTGTGAGTGAGTGTGTGTGAGTGAGTGTGTGAGTATGTGAGTGTGAGTGTGAGTGAGTGTGAGTGTGTGTGAGTGTGAGTGTGTGAGAGAGTGTGTGTGAGTGTGCATGAGTGCGTGAGTGCGAGTGTGAGTGTGTGAGTGAGTGTGAGTGAGTGTGAGTGTGTGCGCGCGTGTGAGTGTGAGTGTGAATGTGTGTGAGTGAGTGTGAATGTGTGAGTGTGTGAGTGTGCATGTGTGAGAGTGTGTGTATGAGTGTGTACGCATGTGTGAAAGTGTGTGTGCACGTGTGAGAGTGTGTGTGTGTGCTCGTGTGAGAGTGTGTATGTGAGTGTGTGTGTGTGTGGTGCGCGTGTTGGAGGTGTGGCACATTTAGGTGGCATGGTTTAGAAGACCTGAGAGGTGACATTTATGTAACCTAAAGGAGGCGAGAGATCAAACCATGACGGTATTGTGGGGAGAGAAGAGCTTTCCGGGGAGAAGGGATGGCAGGTGCAAAGGCTCCAGACGGGCGCACACCTGGCACGTTCAGAGAAGAGCCAAGAGGGGGGTGTGGCCCACGCAGAGAGGAATAGGAGTGAGGAGGCGGGACCGGAAGTGGGGTCTTCCCAAGTGGTCCTAAGATGTTGACTTTTGTGCCCAGGGATCTGGCAAGCCGGTGCAGGGTTCGAACGTGGTTTGGCTCAAGTTTCAAGAGGCTCATCTTGGCTGTTGCGTTCGCTCTCACTCTGGTGTACTTACCCCTGGTGTGTTTCTCCCTACTTAAGTCGAAAATGGTTCTGGCAACAGAGAAATCAGAGATAAGTTTGTAGAATGTTTAGCGAGACCTTTTGAAAATTGTCGTACGGGCCGAATGTATTACTGCTGCTGGCTCTACTGAAAGAGAAAACAGCCCGAACTCCAGCTTGCAATGCATCTCTCCCGAGCATCACTCCATGCGGTGAAAATCTGTAGCAACGTAAGCGTTCGAAGAGGTCCTTGAAATTCATTGCAACCAGATTTGTCCTTGTCAACTGAGCTCTCTGAAAATGAATTGCAGCCAGATCTTACGTTCCCAGCAGGGCACGGAGGTTAACTCGGGGGTCACAGATTCAGCCCGGGCGGCTGCCCTGCCTGGTCACCCGTGCAGCTTCGTCTCCACCCTAGATGGGGTCCTCACGGTCAGAGGACTCTGAACTTCTCTCCCTCTGGGTTGTCAGTTGCTGGCCTTCTTTTCGTTTTGGGAAGGAAGATCCACACCTGGGCTCCCTGGGCTCCGTCCGTATTGTCCAGAGCATCTCCAGACTCCCCATCAGTGTTGTCGTGGACTGTAAACTCCTCCCCCTTCTCTCTCTCTCCCTCCTTCTACCCACTCTTCATCTTTATGATCATGGTGAAGCGGATGGTTGTTTCTCTTTTTCCCAATGATTTGGGGGCTTAACCCAGGAAGTAGGGAAGAGAGTATTAACCCTTGTGCATCTTTAGTTGGTGCATTGTGGGAAATGTCAGGGCTCACCTGGCCCCTCCTGGAAGCTTTCTGTGTCATGCAGTGGCCGAGGTATCACAGTGGGGACATAGAGCTACTCTCTCTTTTGTGCATCATTTTTCCAAGGGTCGGGGGACCACTTCCTACCTGGTTATTGAGGTTAGGGAGGGCAGCCCTTTAGCAAATAATGACATTTATACTCATCCTCTTCTTTTCTCTACCCTTTCCAACTTCCTCATAGCCCTGTGTCATTTGCAGACGTTACAAGAAGTGTACAATGCCATCGCAGTATTAATTAAATGTAAATCTTTCTCTGTGTGTGGAGCATGTGTGTATTCCTAGCACGGGCTTAAGCTGTGTCTGCTAGTGGAAGGCAACCTCGTCTGGGCACGTTTGAAAAATTGATCCGGTGGGCTTGACATGAATCGAGGTGCAGAAGGGATGGGGGGAGACTTCTGGGAGAGGTCATGCTTGGCGAAGAGAAGCTGGGTACACATTGAGATGGGCCCAGGATGACAGCTTCAATGGCCAGAAGGCTGGGGTCTGTCCCTGGAACATGGCCCCCAGTCAAATTCCAACTGTTGGATTCTTGCCCCAGGACTAAAGAGAGAGGGGGAAGAGAGGAGGGTGTGTGAAATAGAAGTGACATCCTGGAGAAGTGGCAGCCGTGCCCAGCTAAGCTGCTGCTGCTGTGACAGCTGGACCTGGCCACCTCCTATTCAGGGGTCCAGAGGAGAGGACTAGCATGGAAAAGGAAGACGGAGCGTTTGCTGCTGCTAACGATGGGGCCTGGCTGGAGTTCCTGGGAATGGCCTGGGGACTCTCAGCAATGCCTGTGGGAGTCTGGAGGCTTGTGTTAGCCAGTGTGACAAGTGTCGGTGACGTATGGTTATACTTATGGTTCAGGTGATCACAGTTTCTCAGTCTCTTTTCTCCTTCCTGTTAAGAGCATTCACGTTCGTGCGTTGGTGTGCATGCACGTGTTTGTGCACCTGCGCAGGCGTGCGTGTGTGAGCGTGTGCATGCGTGCATCTCCCTGCTGTGAGCACAGCTTACAGCGTGTCCCATCTTGGAGATTAAATGTAGAATTGTAATTAAAGGAGCATTCTAATACAGCTTACCCTCGTGTTCGCCCTTGGAGCAGAAATTCCTGTTGTTCCAGAGGTGGAACATCTCCCACTCACCATCCCCTTCTGAAAAACAAAGGGCCAGCTCTCCTTCGTGTACACGGCTCTACCTGGATGAGTCCAGACATGCGGACATGTGCTGCGGTCGGCACTAGACTTGGGCATATGGTTATGTGGGTGTGGGTGGCTGCTTCATGTTTGCACAAACAGAAAGTCGAGGTTTCTTCGAAATGTCTACTTAGCAGACTATTTTTAAAAAAATGAATTCAGGGACATTTTAGTTAAAATAGTCCCAAAGGTGTGAATATAGGAGCTGCTGTGATGTGAGCTGCTCCAGGCTGACGACGTGGGACCATCTGGGCCCCTGGTTCGTGGCTTCTTGTCGCTCTGGCTCAGCTTGTGCCCACTGCCGGGACTAGCCAGGTGCTAGCATGTGGGTTAAGTGCGTGGTGGCTTGGAGCAGGGGACACGGCCGGAGAAAGACTAGTTTGGGGTGGGGTGTCTCATTCGTACGCATGAGATTCTAATTTATGGAGGTGACTGAGTGACACCCGGGAGGAGCCAATGCCATTGACAGCAGAATTTGTTACTTACGTTTCCCACAAGGAGGGACACGCCGAGTCCTGTGGGAGAAAGCGTCAGGGTGATCAGGAGGCAGAGGACGGGAGTGGGGGGATAGCCCAGGCCAGAGCCTTTATCGGGGTTCCGTGGGAAAGGCAAGGCAGGGCAGGGCGAACAGCTGAATACTTCCAGCGAGCTTTGAGCTATAGGCATCGTCCCTAGTCATCCAGTACCTGGCCCCGGGGTGATTTAGCAGGGAAAATACTGGCTTGATGTGTGAGAACGTGGTAAGGCGATTCTGCCCTGCACAGGAGAGGTGTCCGCAGCTAAGCTGTTTACTCTCTTTAGGAATTAGCCAGTCCTGGGAGAGTCCATCTCTCCCTGGGTCTGTAAGTCCCCCAAATGTCAAAACAAGGAAATTAAGAACAACACGCAGAGAGTGGATGACAGCGGGCCGTTGAGGTTGAGTGCAGCTGAGACAACCTGGAAGATCCAGTTCCAGCAGAATGACCATAAATTCATTTTTCCCACTTAAAAAGAAGTGAGTCCAGCTGTTTCACTAAGATACTAGCGGAAGGTCTTAAATAGCAAACAAAACCAACCGACTAGTCGACTGACCAACCAACCAACCAAGCAACCAACAAGCTACCATGAGCAACATCTCAGCGATTCAGAGTTTTATACATGGATTTTTCTTTGACAACTGCATGTTTTAACTCTCCAGTGCTGGTATTCAGACTTTTTGACATTTAAAACCTTTCCTTTGTTGATTGGAGCTGGAAACAGTTGAAGAATGTGGTTTGGAAGGTGATTCCGATGTGTGCAGACTGAGGTT
>NW_011888853.1:171174-172786 GCF_000151845.1 Pteropus vampyrus | reverse complement strand
ATTCAGACTTTTATACATGGATTTTTCTTTGACAACTGCATGTTTTAACTCTCCAGTGCTGGTATTCAGAATTTTGACATTTAAAACCTTTCCTTTGTTGATTGGAGCTGGAAACAGTTGAAGAATGTGGTTTGGAAGGTGATTCCGATGTGTGCAGACTGAGGTTTTTTTTCCTACTGGGTTCTTTGGTTCTCCAGACAGAGAAGCGACCTGGTTAGCTGGCACCTAACCCCACGACACTGCAGGTGGTCTCCATGGCAAGTTCATGGTCTCCAACCATGGACGAGCCTTGGGCGAAAGTTCCCGAACACACACCAGATGTGCGCCCTCGCTTGTTTCCATGGTGATTATTAGTTCAGATCTTTACCTTTCTCCCCACAACCCTGCCCCATTCTTTAGATTTTCCATTCTCAGCCTGTGATGTCACCTTCTGGTTCCTGGAACAAATCGAGCCTCCCAGGAGGGGACTCCACCATTCCTTCTTGCTCGCCAAAAAACGTACCTGGACTTTGCACGTCTCTTTCCTCCCTCCCTGCCTCCCTTCCTTCCGTCCATCCAGGGGAAGTCAGGCCCCCTCCCTTTCTCCCGATTCATTTCTCCAGCTGTGGTCTTGATCTCCATCGGTCTCTTCAGGGAGCTCGTCTCAACGGTTAGCTTTTCCTGCGCTGCCTTTTTGACAGATTGCTCTGCCTTGATTTCTTTCATTTGCTTATAAAGATACTTGAGGCTGTCTATTAAAAAAACATTTCTTTTTGGACGGCACAGTAGTGTCCCACAGCTAATCATATTTTATCTTGGTCAGATACAACCATGTCGTTTAAGTTTTAAAGTAGTGAGCCTGGCCCTGGCACTGAAGGGGACTGAGACCTTGCCTCCTCCTGAAATCTCTCTCCCACGATTCCTCCTGCCTTCTGCTTCCAGAAGAATACTGTTCAAACACTCTTTATTACATTTGAGAAAGGGCCATGGAGGCTTCTAGGTCCTTCTTCTCACATCTGTGGGTTTATTAGGCTGGGTGGTTAGTGTTCCAGGAGGCAGACAGTGCCCCTCCCAGAGGGCTGGCCAGAGAAGCCTTGGGTTCTGGTGAGGACAGCCACAGAAGGGAGAAGTCCGCGATGCCGAAGGATAGCCTGAGGTCTGGCCTGGCTGGTCCAGGAGAAAGGGACATTCAGGGAGGGAGAGAGAAAGGACAGAAGGAAGAGTCCCTTGCGGGTCCGGCACTTTCTGGAGCAGGCGGGAGCCAGGCTGTAGGGGGCTCGTCACTCCCATCGTCTGGGCATCTACCACGCCTGTGCGTCCCGCCCCCCGCCACGCACAGCCCCACGCCCATCGCCCCTGTCCCTTCTTTTCCCCTCAGCTCGGCGGCCCTCCCCTTCTGTGACTGCCCCGTGCTGTCACGGTCTGAGGCGTGGGACCTGCCTTTGGCACTTTCGGCTGGAGAGTGTTGGGGGCTGTCGTCTCCGTCCGTGCTGGGCAGAGGTGCCTGGACCCGTTTACGAGGACCAGAATCGGAGCACTCGAGTGGAGGTGGGTGGGAGCAGGTGGATCTGCTGGCCGCTTTAGGGGAGACGGGGGAGAAAGGACAGCCATCTTAGACCGTCTGTGAGGCAGG
>NW_011888853.1:169285-169959 GCF_000151845.1 Pteropus vampyrus | reverse complement strand
TCGAGTGGAGGTGGGTGGGAGCAGGTGGATCTGCTGGCCGCTTTAGGGGAGACGGGGGAGAAAGGACAGCCATCTTAGACCGTCTGTGAGGCAGGAGGATCCAAGCCGGTCCCTACCGGAGTCCCGCCTAGTCCGTGTAGGGAGGTCTGGTGCCACCTTCTTCCTGACTCATTCTCTCCTGAAAGTGTTTCCCGCCCCCCCAAACACCCCTACGAGGTCCGGGGGAAATGTGGGCAGCAGAGACCTTCCGAGTGGAAGCACGGGAAATGTCACTGCTTCCTAAATGGCAGCTCTCCCTCCCACGGCTCCTCTCGCCTCCTGTGAGCTGGGGACTTCAGGCAGCCCGACGTCTCATCGTTCCAGACGTGGCCTCCTACCCAGTAGTGGGATTGGGCGTCCGAGCTTTTCAGGCTGGAGCAGACGTTTTGATTAGGCAGCCCTGGCTCTCAGGTGTGGGAGTTGGCTCAGGGGCACTGCTGGCAGGATTTGTCACTTGAAGAGTGGTCTGGATTTTCTCTGTCGTGTTTACACGGTGGGTTTCCAACCAAATGTCAAACCAGGTGGAAGAGAAGAAATACTGTAGTGATCTGTAAAGTTTGTTGTAGAGGGCAAGGATTATCCGAGACGTAACTGGATTTTGACTTTAGGCCGTTAATGAGCTTTATTTAAGGAAG
>NW_011888853.1:161078-168213 GCF_000151845.1 Pteropus vampyrus | reverse complement strand
TGGAGTCTGCATTTGTAACTACCTTTGGTGTTCGCAGGAGTGACAAAAGGGAACAGGGAGCAGAATTCTGGGGCAAATACTCTCCTGTTAGCCCCACACCAGACTGGCAGGGTGTCTGCATAACGTGATGGCACAAGGCTGTAGCATAACGGTTGAAGCTTGTGAACCATGCGTGAGAAGCCAGAAGCTTGAGGTCCGCGGTAGCCTCCGGATTTCCTGCCAACTCGTGAGCAGCTGTGACTCGGTGTGGCACTGGCCACTGTTGCCTTTCTCTGCAGCTAGCGGCCATTATTTCCAGGCTTCAACCTCAGTCACCCAGAGGAGGAAGGGCTGAAGACCAGCGACAAAGACTCTCTCTTCGACCAGACTTTAGCCAGTTGTAATTGAGTGCACTTGACCTTGGTTTGCCGAGCTCAGTTTTCGCACAGAATCCGGCTATGTTGCTTTGTGGAGAACCCTCCCATCCTTGACGTCTTGTCACCTTGGCCTGCCTTTGGCAAGAAGCCTCTTGAGCCAGTGTAGCAAGCATCCCCCTTCCCTCGATATCTAACCAAGTTCTTACATCCACTGGCGTCCACCAAAAAAAGGATGTCTTTTCCCTGTCCTGGGCATTGCGTGGGGAAAATCCAAAAGACGCAAAAGATACCAGGCTCCCTTGCCTGAAACGCCCTCCCCCTCTTTCTGAGTGAGTTTGGGCTGCTGTAACAAAACGCCATAGGCCGGGGGGCTTGTCAACAACTGACATTTATTCCTTACAGTTCTGGAGGCTGGAAGTCCAAGATCAAAGTGCTGGCAGATTCAGTGTCTGTTGAGAGCCTGCTTCCTGCTTCCTGCTTCCTGCTTCCTGCTTCCTTGTCAGCTGTCTTCTTGCTGTGTCCTCACGGGGCAGAAGGGGCTAGGGGGCTCCCTGGGGACCCTGTCATAAGGACACTATGTCTGTTCATGAGGGTGGAGCCTAATCACCTCCCAAAGGCCCCACCTCCTCATACCATCACCTTGGGGATTAGGTTTCAAACATGCACCCTCATTCCTGGAAAATTCTTGCCAGAAATGACACCCTTTTTGATGGAGACTTCCACAGTCACCCCCCCTTCATCATCGTCTTCCCCTCCCTGTAGCAATTAGGATTGGTAACTACTGGGTTATGAAGTCCCTCTCCCCAGTGAGGCCTGAGCTGTGTCTTCTTCATCTCGGGGCTGCATGTGCCCAGCACAGAGCCCGTCGAGTGGGCCTCCGGCATCCCATAGTTCCCACAGTCAGCAGTGAAAAGCACGGCAGCCCGCAGTGTCTCCTGCCCAGGCGTATGTGGCAGGAGTGGAGAGCAAGGCAGGGCAGTTGTTTTGAGGCGCGAGCGGCTGAGGTTATGGGGGGAGGCTGGATGTCAGCACCTCTGGATCCTTTGTCCCTTATTCCTCCAGGCAGATAAAAAGACCAGTCAAGCCCATTTACTCTGAAAATTCCCGATTGTGTCCCTCCATTATTTTCTCTGCCATCTACCCCTTCAAATTTAACTGGAAAACAAAACGAAACATGAAGACAAACAGTCTGGTGCTCCCTGGCTCCTAGAGATGTCTCGTGTGCGCTAACCACTCCGAGGCTTGGCCGCCCTTTTGTGCTGTGGGCCCGGCTCTGCCCTCCCTCCGCGGTCCAGCAAGCGAAGCATCCAAAGGACTCACAGTTGCCGGAGTCATCACGAGTGGCTGTTGCAGAGCCTGAGCAGACACTGATTATTTCTCTCGCGCCTGACGAGGGACGTCTTAGAAACTGAGAACTGTTCCAGAGTGGGATGCGGCCCAAAGACAGCCAGCACCAGGGCCCGAACCAGGCCCTTGCTGTGGGTCCTCCATCCGAGGAGCCAGACCATCCCTTGCAGACATTTCTGCCTGTGGCCCGGCCCGTGTGCTCGGGCGGAGTTTCTTAATGAACCTCTTCCTGAATCCTTTCCTGACCAGGACTTACCGTCTTTGACTAAGAAGAAAGGAACCAAAATAATTCTCAGGTCCCTCTACCTATTTGTAAGGCCAGATCCACACCAAAATGGCCGCTGGGAGAGGGAATGAGTGCCTTGGAAAGGCACGGGGTCTTACTGAGCATCCATGCTGGGCGGAGGGGTACCCGCCAGAGAAAGGGAGAAACGCCTGCAAGTGTGGATTTTGCTGTTTATAGTTGCATTCGCAACTACAGATAAGGCTCTCACTAAAATAATTGTCCCCAGTTACTTGTCACCATCGTTTTGTTGCCCTGAAGGGCTGTGCCTGCCCTTCCTTCCTATGGTCAGTTCTCTGCTCAGCCACCAGAGCGACCCTATAACAATGCAAATCAGATTGTGTCAGAACCAGGTCCAAAGGCCTAACTGGGGCTTCAAGGCTCCCGGCTGCCCCTCCGTTCTCGTCTGCTGTCACGTCCCCTCTGTCCTTCCGCTCACCCTCACTGGTCCTCGCAGGTCCACACAGCCCCAGCCTTCTCCTCAGAGCCCGTCAGCTAGGCTCTCGTCTGGCTGTCCACAGGGCTGGCTCCTCCCTTACCAACCTCTCTGCTCAGATGACGCCCCTTGCCCCGCTGAACCCCTCTCCACCGTGCTCATAGCAGCGGATGTTCTGCCGTGTCTTTGCCGTCCGTCTCCCCTCCTGAGTGGGAGCCGCCAGAGCGGGGAGTCCTCTGTCTTTGCCCATCGCCACAATCCCAGTGACAAGAATAGCCCGTCAGAGGCGGAGAATGTCGGTGCAGCGTTGAGGTAGTGGAGGGGGATGAACGAGATCGGGTCTGTCCACCCTTCCTTCCCATTCGATTCCGCTCTCCCTCCCTCATGTTAGGATTTGACACGAGGAACATGAGACTTAGGGAAGAAAAAGGTTTAGATGATTCCGATGGTCAGGTTGAGAATGAAAAAGCCTAAACAGGACTGGGGCTCTCGCCCAGGCTTACGAGGCTGCTTGGTAGGCCTTTCCCTTCACTCTCTGTCTCCTCCTGTCTTCGACTAGTGGTGGGGGAGGGGAGGAGCAGGGAGCTGGGTAGGCGGGTGCTGCCAAGGCCATGGAGCATCCCGTTTACTGAGCTTGGATGTGGGAAGGACCATTTCAGCCCAGGCCCCCTTAAGCGTGGCACAGCCAGTGTCCACTCAGGCGGGCACAGCGTTTCCTTTTTGGGTTTATAAAAAGCCTTCCAAGTTTCCAGATGAAGCCTGAGTGCATCCCAATTACTTGGGCTGATGGGGCAGGTGGATGGTCAGTGAAGACGCTTTTATTAAACAGTTCTGGGTGCTTAGCACATTACTTCAGGCCGAGCACCGTGTAATCCTGAAATGCCACCTGCCCTGGCAAGAAACCTTCTCTGCTTTCTCTTGGCGGTAGCTGCCCTGAGCACTGAGCAGCTGCTGAGAAGAAAGGAGGCTGAATCTGGAGTGGAGAGGTCTGGGTTCTTGACCTGCCCCAGCCACTGTGGAAGAGAAGAGGGAGCAAGTGTGCTGTGCATGTGAGTGCATGTGTGAGCATATATACACGTGTGAGCACCCATGTGTACATGCATATATGCGTACATGTGTACACTGTACACGTGGGTGCACATACAGAGGTCAGCATGTGTATACATGCAGTGTGCATGAACACATACATGCACGTGTTTGTGTGTCACACTGTGCACATGTATATTTATGTACGCATATGTTTGTGTGTACATGTGGTATGCAAATTCACCACACATGAACTTGGATATGTGTGTATACGTGCAAATGTGTGTGTGTATGCTTGTGTGTGTGCATGTGTTCCTTCTTTGATAAGCCCAAATCTCTGCCTTTAAGCCATGGCAGAAGGTTTTTGCTATTTGTTTAACTGGGGTTCTTGGGTTTGGTTCGGGTTGGGGAGAAGCCCAGGAATCCATGCCTTCTGTCCCCGGGGACCGCCTTGGGGCTGTGCTGAAGTGTCGTTGACACGGACAGCAGAACGTTTCTTCCTGTTGGCAGTGGGATAACCCGCAGTGGGATAACCCGCAGTGGGATAACCCGCAGTGGGATAACCCGCAGCAGGTTTCCGGCGCATCTGAACTGCCCTGATAAACTGTTTGTGCGCTCGCGAGATTGGATGCTTCAGCCCCTCAGACACTCCCAGAGTAGCTCCACTTCTTTGGGTGTTGCCAGTTGAAAACAACCATTTCCTTCATGGTTCTGTGCTTTGTCATCTTTCCACCATTTGTCCCCTGGAATTGGTTTTACTAAGGTGGCTTCTTAATTGCAAAGTGTGATGGACACTCTTTGGTGCCTGTTGGACTTCCTACTGCATTTGGGTCACTTGGCTGTTTGTTCCCGTTTCTCATAAAATATTCTCCATCCTTAGCCTGACTGGTATCCCTTTCTGTTGCTTTCCCCTCCTCTGCTCTGTTTTCTGCCATGTCCTGTGCTTCTGTGGATCCCGTTCTTCCTTTCACCCCTTAAATGTCGTCTTCACCCCTCCCCCAGGTTCCACCCCTGCCCTCTTCTCTTCGGTGATCTTTCCCATGCCAGGTACTTCGGCCACTCTCAGTACACTGTGGACTTCCAGCTCCATGTTGCCGGCTCACTCCTCTCTCTGAGCACCGCACCCAGGTGCCCACCTGTCTGTTGGGCATCGCCAAGGTGTTGGCCTCTCCCCTCACACTCAGCATGTCCAAAGCTGAGCTCAGCAGACCCACTGCTTCTCTGACGTGCCTTGAGCCTGAACCCCTTGGCGTGCTAGACCAGCTCTGTAAGTAACTGTGCCGTCCAGTATGGGAACCACTGGCCTCCCGTCGCTACCGAGGACTTGAAATGCACCTAGTGTGGCTGATTTCATTTGAATTTTATTGTGTTTTAATGACCTTATTTTTAAGTGGCTGCATGTGGCTGGCGGCTCCCGTGTTGGACAGGACAGCGTAGATGACTCCCTCACCCTCACCTCCAGTCGGTGCCTGTCTCCCGGTCGTCATTCCCTCCATTCAGGCCTCTAGCATCTCTCCCGGGGACGATCACAGTGGCTTCTAGTGGTTTCCATGCTTCCGATCCTGTCCGAATCAGTTTTCTTGGGGGGCCCCCGCTCACCTTTGGGGGCTTTGCTTCAGCGTCATCTCCCAAGTCAACCCCTCCTTCTCTCACGCCCACAAACAGGCAAAATGGAGCACTTTTCCTTCTGCGTCTCTTTTCCGACTTCCGTCATGACACTGAACATACATATTATAAATAAAATTGACATGTTTAGGTCCGTGTGCCCCTCTGTGCACTCTTCAAGGAAGGACGAGCTTGGTGTTTATTCGTCACTCGGTGCCCTGTGTGGGGTGCAGCACTAACAAATGTTCACTGAGCGAGTGAAGGAGAAATGTGGATAATTCCCCAAATGTGGTCCCTTGGGCTTTGGATTACGTTCTATGCTTCTGTTCATTTATTGTAAAAATTCCATCTATTAAAAAAATCATATAACTTAAAAACCGAATTTCATAGTACCATAAAATAAGTTAGATTCACTGAAGACTGTTGATTTTAAAATAATGAATCATGCACACAAACACACCAAAAGAATTATAATTAAAAAAAAAATCTTCACCGGGACTTTGGGATTATGTGCACTTTATTAAGTACTAATTCTTTCAAAATTGGCAATTTGCGAATGATCTATGTGAGCAATTTTCATTTAACTACAGTTTCTGCTGAAATGAAATATCCCTTCCCAACCATTCTTCCCAGAGAAAGAGCTTATCGAACCTTCTCAGCTGGGTTTTGCTGAGGGTAAATGTGAAAATGAAAATTTCTTCCCTTGAACTCCAGGCAATCCATGGCCGGGCCCCAACTCGAAGAACAGACGATAGAAAAAGAGGGAAATAGGGATGGGGAGTTTGTTCTAGATGATGGGGCGCTGGCAGCTGCAGAGCTCGCTTCTCTGTAGGGAGAGGGCGGGAAAAGCCATTCTCCATATAACCGCGTGTTTAGAGAAGCGTCGAGGCATTTTCAAACCAGACGGGGCGCTTATCTTCTCTCCGTGCACCGACACGTCAGGAACGAGTTCCCAGGCCGGCTGCGCTTCATCCTGCTGCCGTGCCCCAGCTTTCCCGGCCCTCCGCCTGTTCCTTCACATTCGCAGCGGTGCTGCGGGCCGCGTTCGCCTTGAAAGAGCCAAAGCAGCATTCCCTTCTCTGCTTAATCAATTAAGCAAAGATCTGGATAATCGTTCAATCACTCTGCTAGGTTCTGGGGAAACAGTACTCGGTAACCCCTTCATGGTGCTGCCTACATGGGTTCATGCCGCCGATGAGATCAAGGTCGAACCCGAGCTCCACGTGGGAGGCCTTGCCAACCGCCACTCCAGATGCACCTCCTAGGGGGCCACCCCGCCACGCTACGCTGAGACCGTCCTCTCTGCTTGGCGGGTCTCCCCGCTGCCTCGCACGCTCGGAGCCATCCTCTGGGGCTCAGCTTAACTTTCCCGTCTCTATGAAACCTTTTCGGCTCATCCAGGCTGGGGCACCGTCTCCTTCTGGATTCCATGGATGATGTGTTTTCATAGATTTGTCATCAGCCTTGGGTGTTTGGTATTGTACTTTATGAATTTACAAGTTCACCTCATTCCCTGCTTGCTGCTTTAAGTTCAGACGCTGCGCCGTGTCTGTCTGTGAATGCCTAGCACCCGAAGCTGCCTGGCGTGTGGCAGGCATTCCAGAAACATCAAAAAGGAGAACAGTATTTTTATTAGAGGTAGTAAGTTCCTCCATATCCCGAGAGAAGTTGCCCACTGCTTTTCTCCCCGACGATGACTTGTCCCACCTTGTGTCTTTTGGCCCCTTCTTTCTGGCATCCGTTTAGAATGGCGGCATCGAGGTCTGGAACCAGGTCTCGCTGTAATGAATCTCTTTGTAACCACACTTTTTCTCACGTGTGCTTCGTGGGTTCTGACAGCAAATGAAAGCCCCCCCAACCCCTTTCTTATCCACTGTTCTTCCAACATCAAATTCTCAGCCAGGCTATCAGGAGTGAGGTTCAAAGAACGAATCGTGTAGCATAGCTGGCCAGGGAGCTTCCTGCTGTGTTGAGCTTCCGTCGTCCACATGCCTTCATTCAAGAGTATTGGGTTTCTTTTTCCTCCCTCTCTCTCTCTCTCTCCCTCTGTCTCTCTGTCTCTGTCTCTGTCTCTGTCTCTGT
>NW_011888853.1:137222-159348 GCF_000151845.1 Pteropus vampyrus | reverse complement strand
CATCACGGGGGATTAGTGCCATTCCAGACCCCAGATCCCAGCTCCCAGATCTCCGACTCAGCCAGGCCCTCAGGCTTGGTCAGCTCTTCCTATTGTGTATCCGGTGATTATTCAAAGATGCACCAAGCAGCTTAAGCCTCTGCCCAACCTTCATCCTTCCGACTTTCAGCAAACGACTTCATGGTAGACGGCGAGGAAAGGCCACCCTCACTCTTGCTCCAGACTTACCCGTTTATGAACCACCTCCTCTTCTTCAGCCCCAGAGGACGAGGTGTCTGCTCCCCCAACTAACTTTTTTTAAGGGTTAAAATAACGAAGGTCAGTTCTTTGCTCGCCCGGTGTCTCCCCCTCCTCCTTCCATCAGCCACCCCTTTTTCCTCTCTCTACCCTCTTTTCTGGCCCTGCAGTCAGTCACACGCACTCACATGTTCTTCATCTGGGGGAAAATCGCCTTCCCTCAACCCTGCTACATCTCCCTCTAGCTGCCACCCGTTTTCTTTTCTCATCTTTTGAACAAACCCTCTAAAAATAGAGGTTCACATTAGCTCTTCTCATTTCTTTGCCTCCCACCACCTCCTGACGAGTGAGCGCCCAAACATCAGATCCACTGGAAAAGTGCGTCGTTTTATCGAAATGCCCGGTACCTCTGCAATGGCGAGCCTCTCTCCCTTACCCCAGGGTCACTTCTGAGAGCCTTCTGCCTCCCAGCTCCCACCCTTCCTCTCTGGCAGGATGTTACTAACTTCCCTTTGGGCTCCTCTTGTTTTCACTCACATTCCCTCCTGAGACTCTCGCTCAGCCTCACAGTTCTACTTAGGACTTATGGGCAGAGGCTCCCGAACTGATTATCGAGTCGAACTGTCTTTCGTGGATGTCAGAATCAAACATCCCCACTCCCGTTGGATATCTTTACTTGTTTGTCCGTCAGCCACGTAATTAACGCTCAGTGAGTCTCAAATGAAAACTTGGTTCCTTTTACCTCGACCTCAGCTTTCTCTGTCCCCTTTATTCCTGGTGCCCAGAAGAAGGTCATAGAACCAAATCGACTCAGCCTCTTAAGCCAGAAACCTCAGCATTATTTATTTCCCCTCCTTGTTTCTCATCCCCCAAAACTTCTTAGTCGCCAAGCCCTGCTGCTCCTTCTTTCTACAGCTGGTCTAGCTGAGACCCTCATTATAACTCGCCTGGACCATTCCGATGGGCTTCTTACACATCGCCCTGCTGTGGGTCTTGCCCCGTCTCCCACCCACCTAAGTTTATGCATTTACTTGCTTTCGACCCTTCGGTGGGTCACAGTCCATTGCTTCTTACTGGCCCCCAAGCCATGCTGAACACCCAACGTGTGGTTACCTCGTGCAAATCAAATATACTCCTATAGGACGATTCAGAACGAAATCAGGCAGAGAACTCTCTTCCTGGTGCTGTGCTGTGGAAGTGGGTACTTGTGGCTCAGGATAAAATTCGTAGTGACAGCATCATATGCGGATTATGAAAGAGCCAAATCTTCAGGAACTCAGATGGAAGTCAAAATTTACATGCTCTTGAAAATTGTTTGATGACTCAAGAAGTGTCTCTTGGGAATACAGTAACCCTGGCGTCCGAGACACAGAGATGGAATAAAACCGTTCCGTGAAACGTGAGAAAAGCAAAAGCAGCATATCTGAGATAATATATTATTTTATTTAACATTTTATTTGAAGTATGCATATATAACTAAATGAATGAACTTAGTAGTACAAATAGATATTTGACTGTTCCTTCTACATCTCCATAAGTTTATATATTCAAGTTGGCCAATTCGGTCCTCTTTAATGGGAAAATAGAAAGGTAACTTATTTCAGAGTTGGCGTATATTTGGGCAATATAAGAGTTGATAAGAACTTTGTTTGACTATTAGGCCTGTGACTATGTTTGCACCCTGGAGCGCCGTGCCTCTGTGACTCTATACCTCGTAATCCCCCAGCAGTTACCTTCAAAGGAGCGAGCTTAGAGCTGATCCAGCAGACAGAGGGATATTGCAGCTTGGGACTCTGAAAAGACCATGCCTTATATGATGCTCAGCTTCTCGCTTTAGGCTACCGAAGGTTCTAGAAGGCCTTCTGAAAGACCTCTTATTCCTAAGTCCAAGTCAGCAAGCCACCACTAACCCCATCTGTTGGTAACGGGTAGAACTGGTGTGTGTGGCTTCTCCTGAGTGGTTTCGTGCATGTCGATGAAAGTACCCGGATTGAAAGTGAGTCGGAAGTTCTGTACAGGCCTTTTCCTGGCGCCGTGGTAAGATGCCAAAGAACTAGAAGGCATATTTTATACCTTTGAGCACCTTATCATTTAATGGGGTTCATCTTGTAGAAAAAAAATGAAGTCTAATTTCAGAGTCTCGAGATGAGCGTAAAGGCCATCCATCGCATGTACGACATCTTCCTCGCAGCGCCTGTGCAATAATTATTTAATTTTGACTTGTGTGACTCTAGGAAGAATTTTCCAGCTCTTGAGATGACTCAATTAACACAATCAGAAAAAAAAATGTATGTTATTAGCGTCGGCGAGTTGAGTGCAAGGGCAATAGAGCTTTCAAAGCGGGACGGGAGCGATTAGGGGGAGTTTCGTTTCTAAACTCCCTCTTAAAAATAGTTGGGACAGAGGGAAAAAAATTTTTTTTTCCACAAGCGCATTTACATTTAGAGTTTAGGTTTTTATTTAGTTGGAACTGAAAGGACAAACGGAAGCAGCGATCTGCTGAGGAGAGCTGGTATTTATAACGAGGAATTTTTTTCCTTTCCCTCTTTGCTGGAGTCCAGGCAAGCGTCTGCACAAATAGCCACAATTTGTAAATCGTTTCTGACACATTTTCTGCTCTTTGAATTCCCTGAGTGCTTGCAACATAATTGGAAAGTAGCAATCTTTTACATCAGTAATAGAAAAGAGGACATGGTTTCAGCATGCAAATAAGTTGTTATTTAAACAGAAAATGATAGACACAGCAGCGCCTGTTCTTGTCATGGAGGCAGGAAGGGGGCCGTCGAGGCGACAGGAACTGTTCCTAGCTCTGCACGCTGCCATTTCTCTCTGCCGCTCAGAGCCACCTACGGCGTTCACAGGCACGGGGAGGGCGATGCACCTGAGGGAGCGGGAATGCAAAACCCTCTGCAGAAATGCACGCGGGCTTCCTGGATGTGCACGCGGGCTTCCTGATTGCTTCCTTTGTGGGTTTTAGGCTGTGGACTCGAAAAACGGTTTTTTGGATGTGCTTCCTCTGCCCCGTTGCATAGCCCCTTCCGGAGTGGAAGAGCTAGACACACTTCACTAGGGGTACAACTCCTGACTTCAGTTGACGACTAAGTAATTGATTGATTGATTCATCCATTCATCTACTCACTTTGTTTGGTGAGTGTCTAGACAATAGAGTGTCTATCTGGTGCCATCCTACGCTCCGGGCTACATCAGCATACCAAAAAGACGAAGTAGCCGTTCTTATAGGACCCATATCCAAGCAGGGCGGAGGGGACCCTGATAATAGACAGAGATACAAAACAAAGTGTTCTCTGGTTCCATGGGGGGAAATAAGGCAGAGTATGAGGATGAAAGTGAGCCTAGGCTGTTATTTTAGATAAAGCAGTTGGGGAAGGCCTTTCTAAGAAGGTGGCTTTTGAGAGAGACCTGAGTGATGTGAAGGAGAGGACCGGCAGAGTGTCTGTGGAGAACGCATCCTGATCAGAGGAGCACCCTGGTCAGAGGGAGCACCGCAGTCAGAGGGAGCACCCCAGTCAGAGGGAGCACCTATGAGGGAGCACCCCAGTCAGAGGGAGCATCTTGGCTAGAGGGAGCATCAGTGAGAAGGTCCTGGAGCTGGGAAGCACTTGATGCGTTCGAGGGATGGCCAGGAGACCAGTGCGAATAACGGGAACCTGGACAGCAGGCAGCCAGCAAGGTAGACAGGCCTCAGACCACTGGGGCCGATTTTATTCCAGGTACAACAGGAAGCCATCAGGAGTTTTGATCAGAGGAGTTATGTGAGTTAACCCAAGTTCTAAGGTATTGTCCTGGAGGTCGTGCGAAAAGTAGATTCTGGGCTCTGGGGGACCAGAGTGGAATCCAGTTGAAGAATATGTTCGTAGTGGAGGAGAGGGTGACTTGGACCGAAGAACAGGCACAGGGAAGATGGAAGGATGACAGTGACTAGGCATGCGTGCAGGTGTGTGCCAGACGGCGGTTTTAATGCAAGACCACAGCTGGATAAGGAAGGGGGTGGAGATACAAGGTGAGTGTTGAAAGTGAAGAGGTGGTCGGCCCAATGTCGCTGAGGTGCCAGTGGGAACAAAGAATTACTAGATTGAGGATTCAGGAAGAAAGAGATGGAGATACAGAAGGCAAGTGGTCAACCATCTGGAATGCCTGGAATTGAGATTTTGGAGGTAGTCCCTTTATAAGTAATGCTTTTGGGATTAGTTGGCTGAAATAGTGGGTAGGGCACATTTATTGGAGGCGAAGTAGGTAAGAAACCAAACAAGGAACCGAAACCAAGGTATTGGATGGTTTATCTATACGAATGCTGACATCGTTAATTATGTGCTTAATCTTCAGCACATGGGGAAGGATCTAGGTGAGACTTAGATGATGACAAGAGATGACCTCTTAGCTAACAGCATCAGAGGGTGTAAAAAAAAAGTCCTAATAGAATTAATCTTAGCTTTGGGATAGATTCACAGCTGCATAGACCCAACACTTAATTTGAATAAATAGGAAAGTTGTATATGCAGGAGTCACTGACATTCCAAATTCCATGGCAAGCTGTTTAATCTAAAGGTAGAAGGGAAGCAGAAGCTACAGAACAGCCGGTCTGAAAATGCAGTAATAACCTAGAAGCCGATTTTAGAATCCAAGTCTAGTCCACAGGATATCCCTTCTATTTTGATAACCTACAAGTATCGTCAGAAGCCCTTGAGATGACCAGGTAAGAATTGCCACGTTTCGATGGTACTCCGAAAACACACACACAGAAATCATTCAAGTGCTATAGTACCCTTGTCAAATACTTGGCTTTTTAAGGAGATGATAAATCTGAGACAAGTTAAGTATCCTTCTATACCAAGAAAGGTCTGTTTTAATTACTACTATATCATCGTATATTTAATGATGAGTCTCACTCATTACACATTTTTTTTTCCAGATTAGCTTTAGCATGTCTTTGTCAAGTTTAAAAATTTTTTTGTTATTTTGACTGGAATTATAGTAAAGCTATTAATTTGAAAAGAGCTAGTAGCTCAATGGTCTACAACATTTTTATTCAAGAATACAGAATGCCTGTTTTTTATTTTATATATTTCAGTTTGTCTCATGTTTCCTTTTTATTAAAATCTGTTGTTCAAGACAGACCCCAGAATTTTCCTGCTTACACATCTCACCATAGCAAGACAGTCTGGTCGCTGAGGTATCAGATAATAGCTTAGAACAGAAGGCTGCCGGACAAATCCAAAGCAAGATACGGCACAGGTAAATTAACAGGGCGTCTGTTGTTCAATGAAGCTGAGAGCGGATCATCCGCTTACAGGCAGTGGTCCTTGCTGCAGTTCCGTTCGTGGGGCTAGCTATCTTCCAAAGGAAATAAAACTAAAGACTCTGAGCTCAGCCTTGTCCCGCGGGAGACAAGGAACTGGGTGGATGGAAATAATGCTCTGAGGATTCATTGTCTCGAATGCAATTTAAAGTAATTCACTGTTCCTGCAAATGGCTGGGCAGCAGTCCAACAGTACACAGACCGAAACTGCACAGAGCCATCAGCAGTGACGTGCTGCTTTGTGGAACCAAACCATGGGGCGGTCGGTTATAACAGATTGTCTTTCCCATGGGAAGAGTCAGACAAACACCAGTCCCTCCTAGGACCCAGTGGGAGAAGGTCACTCTTCAGTCTTCGACCTATGGTGTATGAGGGCAGCATTTTCTTTCCTGCAAAATGAGGAGGGACGGGGAAATGGCTTCGTGGCTTTTGATGAGGCCAGGACACATTTTTATTGGCTGTTTCTCCTTTTTAACTTGATGACAACGGTCATTTCTCAGCCATGCCTCAGAAAATGTTGTCGCCTCGCCCTGAATCAGTCACATGCACCAGGGGAACAGAGACTTGAGCTTGGAATACCGTCCCTGGGACTGGATAGCTCCTACCGCCATGAAACTTTGAAAAGCTTTGCTGTTATATTAATGAAGCCTGAGCATCAGTTTCGCACCATCTAAATATCACCCAGGAGCATGCCTTACTGGCTCAGTCGTCAGGAAGATGCCGTTCTGGGTCGTCTCTCTTTTGGGCAGCAGCCTTCTGCAGCTTCACAGAGGGTTCGAAGAGGAAGCAGCATTGAAGAAACAGCAGGTGCAGACAGCTCCGATGACATCCGGGCCCGCAAGCGCAGGAAGACACGGGTGCGCATGCGCTAGCAGTAGGGCACGTGCTCTGAGGAGAACACAGGCCTTGACCGTGTTTTGTGCATTTTTTGCTCACACATGCCCTGCTTCCACTGAGCCAGAGTGGCGCGGGGCAGAGGGGTGAACCCTCTTGATAATTCCACTTAGAGCCTCTTCTGCCTCAAGCAGCCTGGGAGATCTCCCATCGAGAAAAGCGGTCAACCCTGTCCGGCTGCGGTCAGTTGTTATTCCTTGCCAGCGATCAGAGCTCCCGATGAAACGCAGACTGCTAGATGAAATGATTGCCTTAAGTGACTGGAATGAATAAGTCAGCAGAGCAGGCCAGCTGCTCTCGGTAATAGGGTTTGAAGAGATCCATGCAGAGAAGCAACTCTTGAGGTCATTTCTGGGTCCTTAAAGAAAATATGCACGGAGCAGAAACATCATCGCTTTTAGATTTTCTGAGTGTTTCTCTTCTCCTTGTCTCTTAAATTGTGGGTACAGTGGACCCCCTACTCCACAGGGATATGGTCCAAGACTCCCAGTGGATGCCTGAAACCGTGGATAGTATTGAACCCCATATATACTATGGTTTTTTTTCCTATACATACATAACTATGATAAAGTTTAATTTATAAATTAGGCACAGAAAGAGATTAAGAATAATAACTAATAATAAGATAGAACAACTACAACAATATACCGTAGTAAAAGTTGTGTGAGTGTGGTCTTTCTCTCTAAATATCTTATTGTACTGTGCTCACCTTTCTTGTCGTGACGATGTGAGATGATCAGATGCCTTATTAATGAGGTCGAGAACTTTCACCTTTACACTTACAGGAAGCACGCCACGGCTTCCCTTTGTCACATCTGAACCGCCAGCATCACTGCTTTTGTGCTCTGGGGCCATTGTTAAGATAAGGGTGACTTGATCACAAGCACCGCGATATTACGACTGTCAATCTGATTGATCTCCGAGAAGGCTGCTAAGTGAGTACGGTGCACCATTTAAAACTTATGCATTTTTTATTTTTGAAAGTTTTCCATTTCGTATTTTGCACCCCTGTTGACCACAAATAACCAAAGCTGTGGAAAGAGACATCGTGGCTAAGAGGGGACTGACTACTGTGTATTAAGTGCGTTTAAAGACTTGAAAAAACGGCTGTTTCGATCGCTTCCTTAAAATGCCACACTCTGGAGCTCTCAGATCATTTAGTATTACTGTTATTAACAATGGCAACCACCTCTAGCAAATGTCATGGGATGGAGGAATAAAACGGACCGATAAATCCTAGCCAATAGCTTCTTATTCAGTAGAAAGCGAAGGAAAAATAAACAGGATTTGTAGCTGCAAGAGAGAAGCTAACGTAATTCTGGATTTTGTGAGGCCAAGTGGGCATGTTTATTTGGGCAGCTGTGATGTTTTCACATATACTAGAGCAGATTTTATGAAACTGGGGACCTCTGTTGTCTCGAAGACAATTTGGAAGGCGTCTTCGTGTTATTAGCCACTTAGAAATTTCTAAAACAACGACGGATTTGGTCGTATTTCCCCAAGTGACCCATGGAGTGCTAGCTTCACGAGATTCTCATTGAAATAATAAAAGTGGGGTGGAGAAGATTCTGTGGTGGAATAAGGTTGGGAAATGACATGTATCATATTCTCTTTTGGCAGAGTAATAACACTCACTCGGCATTTAGAGGCTCTGAAAGTCCTACAGAGAAGAAACTTAACGTTATTTAACCCAGAATTTCCCAAACACGCGGAATAATGTTAGGGAGGTACAATCGACACACAATAAACTGAGCACATTGAAAGGGCACGTAGGTGCTTAATAAGCGTGTAATGGTACTTCCTCGTGGTTTTAATTTGCATTTTCCCGGCGACTCATGGTGTTGAGTGTCTCGCCATGTGCTCATGTGTCATCGGCTTCGTTTTCCCAGCTCGAGGAGTCTCTCGGGTCCCACCTGAAGTCCCTCTGCTTGCTCTGCATCCTGGGAACTCTCTCGAGGCCGTGAGCCGGGGCAGTCATAGGCCGACTTCGTTTGAGTCCCCTCTCTCAGGACCACTGTCTTTTGTTGCCTGTTGCTTACCTGAAAATGGTGTTTCATATATTTTGTCTGTTTTGTCTTGGTTTGGTTGTTTCTGGTGGGAGGGGCAGATCCAATCCCTGTTACTCCATGTTTGCTGTAAACAGAAGCTTCTAAACATATTGTTTATGTTTATCTATGATTTAAAAGTAGTTTTTCTTATCTAGTTTTCTTCCATCTCCCAGAACTTTTGTTCTGTGCGACACCCATTGGCAAGGGTGAGATTATAGTTAATATACTTGGTCAGGGAGCCCTACGATTTTAATTAATGTGTACCAGATTTATTTGAATTATAGCCACAGTAATACTTCCTCGCATTCTCATTATGTGAAATGTATGCGATAAGTATATTTCATCTTCAGATATCAGGCTCGTAGTTGAGGCAGATGTCATATTTTCCATTTTAAAAATGAGGAAAAATGTCACATGCATTTTTAACGAACATCTCTCAGTCGTACTGATCCATAGTAAGTATAGGCCTAGAAATATCCCTTTGTCTTTGTTCTGGTCATGTTGAAACCTCCAAGGAATGTACCACTGGATTTCAGAACTAATGTGGATTTTCCCTCTAAACCATCATCACACTGCTGTGGATGCGAACTTTCTAAAAAATACAGAGTGGGTGCAATGGTTTTTCTATTTAGAGGCTTAAAATTTCCCACGGTTGTAGGATAAAGTCCCAAATTCTTAACATGACATAAAAGGCTGTTATTATCTGTCTCAACCCTGTGTTTACAGTGTCACCTCCCATTGTTCCTCGTACACGCCCCGTATTCTAGCCACATGGGGCTACTTGACATTCCAGAAAGAATGCCTCATTCTTTCACATTTCCTTGCCTCTGAGAAATGTTCCTTCTGTCCAGAGCAGGGGTCCCCACCCCCCGGGGCCGTGGGCTGGTACTGGTTTGTGGCCTGTTAAGAACTGGGCTGCACAGCAGCAGGTGAGCTGCATGAGAGCGAGCGAAGCTCCATCTGTGTCTGCAGCCGCTCCCAGCACCAGCCTCACCGCCTCAGCTCTGCTTCAGGTCGTCAGGCGTTAGATTGTCATAGGAGCTCCAGTCCCTGGTGCCACAAAGGCTGAGGCCGCTGGTCTCGAGTACCCCTTATCCTTCAAGGTGCTTCGGCTTCTCTACCGATCGTAAGACTTCTTGGACTTTCCAAGTATGACTTTCTCCTGCTTCTCCAAGTGCCTCGGCAAACCTGATACCGGTGCTGTCATCTCTAATTCAAACTATCAGTATGCCCCTCTCCCTCCCACCAGACGCACTAGATGGCGAGTGTTTTCAAGGTGGCGACTTGGTCTCTGTTCGTTCCTCCGTCTCCAGCACGTCTCAGACAGCGGCAGGCACACGGGGGACACTCAAGGGGTGAGCGCATCGGGACCGTATTTCTTCCTGGTGCAGACTTAGCTTCCCGGAGAATCAGCAGATAGGAGCAGAGCCTCCTAAGTGTGCCTGACTGTTTTTCTGTTCTTTCATTCATTGCTTTATTCAGTAAATATTCATGGAGCATCTTTGCGTCAGGTACTGGGGATAGAAGACTAAAGAAATCGACAAACCCCTTGTCCCGCTAGAGCTCGTGTTCATGCTGGGAGCACCATTGACAGACAAGGGGGAAGGCGGACCGTGCAAGAACTAGAGAGCAGCGGGCGCCATGGAGGAAAGCGAGGCAGGAAAGGGGTGCTGGAGGGGCGCTATAAAGCCACCGGTAATTATGCCGCGTGAATTAAGTGTTCAAAGACCCAATGTGATAGGCGGTTACGAAGCCACAGCTTCAGGGGGGAGGGGACAATAGCAGCAAACCTAGAAGCGAGAGACAGAGAGGAGGTTAGATTAGAAAGACATGAATGAAAGGCTCCAAGATTGGGGCCTTTTCCAGCATTTTCCCTTATGAGAGCACCCCGAACACACACCAGCTTTACTCAGCGTACAACCTGGGACTTACGTGCTCTTCTTAGATACACACGGTGATCTTTAAGAGTGCGCGTGCTGCTGCTTTTCTTTATCGCGATGGCGATGCTTTGGAACCTTTTGATGAGATGGCACTTAATGAGGTCTTATCTAAAGAAGCGGAGCACTGACTCACAGGATGCGCTTTCTCTCATCAGCAAGGACCTGCACGTGCTGCCTGCCTGGCTGGCGCCCGGGGGCCTGTTTCGTGGCCGTGGGCACAGGGAATTGAACAGGTCCCTGCAGGCTCTAAGTTTCTGTGATTGCAGCCCCATCAGCACCATAGTCTAACAGGCACCGCCAAATGTTTAGAACTTAATAGCGTGCCGGTTCGCCTCTTCCCTATGTGACTTGGGTTTTCCGGTCAGAGGAAGTCAGCCCCTGATACGAAAGAGGAAGGTCGAGTGGACTGTGGAACATTTGGCATCACTGGAATTCAGTGGCTTTTCCATAAACCTCCGTCTCACTTGGCACGATTGCCGGCATCTGCTGGAGACCCCGGATTCGGGGGGTTCCAGGATCCCTCTGCCCTCCTAGGAAGTCCTCAAGAAGGTGGCAGCTGTGTTCTGAAAGGTGCCTGACAGCCTGGCCGTTATGAGAGCTACGTCTTTCTCCTTTGGGGACAAGAGAAATGCTTCACTCTGCCTGGATAGAATTAAACTTTAGGCTGAAGTTTTACCCTGCAGCTTTGCTGGCAAATTCAATAATGATGAATTAAGTGGAATATTTATAGCGTCCATACAAACAGGATTTAAAATGATGTATACAGTGTACTTAATTACATTCCTCAGGACTTCTTCCCACCTTCAGAATGTTACTCCAGCATCCAGTCTAATTGTAGCAGCGTTTCTCTCTCAAAATAGTTCCCTCCCCCGTTTGTTCATCTCTTTACAGTGACTTCCTGTTTCTTTCCTACCGTCTTTACAGTACATTTACCTGCCTGAGATTTTTGGTTGTGAGGTTCCTCTCTCTCCCCTACTTATTCAATGTGCAGCCGGTTCAAGATGTTTTAGTTGTATTTGGAGGTATAAAACAGAATTTCAGAGGTATTTCAGAAGGGAAATATTCTCATATTTTGAGAAGGACCTAGAAATAACTGGATCCCACACTCCACAGATTTGGTCCTTCTTGCTTCGTCCACAGTTGGCTAGGAGACCCTGGTTGGGCTCCTTTTCCTCAGGAGGTGGAGAGCGCAGGGCCCTTGAGAGCTATGCCCCAAACAGATGGCACCCCAAGTCGCCACATGTCCTCCCCCCACCAAGAGAACTTCTGTATTCATTCATCTCTCTCTCTTTCCTCTGAGTCATCCCTACTGGTTTCTTTGAGAGCAAGGTTCTGAAGGTGAAAATCAGAGACAGGCATTTAATTTTCTCCCTGGACCGCTAACTTCTGGCTCCTGTATATCAGCCCCTCCACCTGCAAACTGGCAGAGAGTTATGAGACCTCGAATTACCGGGCAGCAGGATTTTCCCTCGTCCAGCCAGGTTCCTGAGCCTCGGTTGACATCCCTGTGACAGCGTTGCAGGTAGATGCCCAGCTCTTTGTCCTCTGAGCACCCGTTCCTGCCGAGGAGTGAGTTTTCCCAGGATTTAGGCACAGAATTGCAAGAGGGGACCGCTTGGGTCTGGGTGGCAGAGAGTGCGGAGAGATGCGCTGTGTCCAGTAGGGGACGCAGAGTGGACTCTGGGCTTCTTTCTTCAGGGTAGAGCGAGAATGAAAATCATCCGTGCCTCCCCGTCCCAGAGGTTGGCTTTCCTGGGGCACATACTTCTGTGGTTATTTCCAACCTGCTGTTTGCTCGTCCCACCGTCAGCCATCAAGACTTTTTGTCACTGCAATTTTCTCTTGACCGAGGAAGGAGCTTGTGGCGGAGAGGGAAGGAAGCCCACTTCGGACGGGCTGGAGGAAGAAGAGAGCGTGGACGTCACGGACGCAGATTCCTAGGGCACTGAGATCAGTGAGGCTGCTTGGGGCCCTAGAATGAGGAAGCGTGAAGCCGATGGCACGCGTCTGTCCCTTCCTCTCTGCCTCCCCACCAAAGCCTCTCGTTTCTGCTTTCCCTCTGCTTTCTTCACTCTGCAAATCTGCTTTTCCAGCTCTGCCACATGGCCAGTGAAGGGCTACCCCTCAGCTCCCACGTCGCTGCATCCTGCATTCAGGAGAACAGCTGAGTCTGGGAATCTGGCAGTTGGTGAGTGGTACCTGCTTGGTTCTGTCGACCCCCTGTGGGGAGCATAGCAGGGGGTGAGTGGAGATTTGGGACACACCCCAGAATATCCATAAATCTAGGGGTGTGGGTCTTGGTTTCCAGCTCCCTTCGCCTTCAGGACTGTGCTAGACAGAACCACCTGCCTTTCCCTGGGCATCGCTCTTGCCCTCCCCCCCCGCAGGCCTCCGAGTGAGTGACAGGTGGCGTGCCTCAGCCGGGGAAGGGGGACAGCTAGAGAAGTATATCGTAGGTGAAGTATGTCATAGGCTCATTAGCAGGCAGACTTTTTCCAATTAAAAGATAAATGAGACTGCAAGACGATGCTTCAGGCCAATCAGCAGCGACATTTGGAGCCACCTAACAGCCAAAATTCTGCATGAGAATGTGGGCAAAGGAGGAAGGGGAGAGGGGTCCCTCTGTATCCGGGGAGCCTCTGGGCCGTGTGGAGCCAGCCTCCTGGCTGCTGCTTTTACTTTGGCATTGAGCCAGGATGGAACATGGGCGGGCGGGTAGGCCACCAGCACACTGTGCAGCTGAACGCACTGCCTCCGGGCACAGCACGTTCCGAGGTACAGGCAGGAATCGTCTCCCACCCGGCGTGGCCTGACCTTCCGGCCATTATCTTGAGACCCTTGCAGGTGGACAAAGAGTCTGGATAGAAATATGCGATGTTCTGAGGTGTTCCAGGGCCCTGCTCGTTAGAGGGATGCGGAGGGCCTTCCCGAGGCATCTGCTCGGATCGACCTCACAGCCAGAGAGAGTTCCCCGTGGACGCACCTGTCTCCCAGGTCCCATCGCTCAGTGTGGTCTGCTGACCCCACACTAGTCATAAGCACTAATTGAAAATATGATTCCTTCCTTGCCATTTAAATGAATGAGGTAGGATTTGTTTTTGGTTTGTTTTTGTTATTGTTGTTTTTTTGTTTTTTGTTTTTTTAATGCAGATGTAGAAAAATCTACTGGCTAGATGAAGCAAAAACTGTAAACAAAACTGTAAACGATCTCATTCCTTTTGGGTAAAAAGGCGTATGACAATGCGAGACTATTTGTCCTGGGCGCCCACAGCGAGGTGGTGATGGTGAAGCTAACACTTTCCTAAGAATCTTTTGGGCAAACAGAATTTCCTTTGAGATGAACAGGCTACAAATGGGCGAGGGGAGGAATCTTCGTTGCTTTGTGCTCGGGCGTGGTGTGGAGGTGATTTTGGAGGGAAAGGGGGACGGTCGAAAGCCACTCGTGACATGAAAAGAGAGAGTAAGGAGGACAGGAGAAACTCTCTCTGAGCATTAACTTCCTTGAGGTTCGTGTTAAATGTTGCCTGTGTTTCAATTAAGCAGAGCGCCTTCTTCCCATCCCTGGTTGGTCATGGGTTGCCATGGCAGCAGGCACACTGCTACTCGTAGCCCACCCCGCTACCTGGCCTCTGGCACAGACAGTCCTCCAAGCCCCGCTGAGCCCAGACCTGACTTATCCACCGGCTTGGGGCTGCAATGGCGTCGTGTGGGACTGACTTTGGCGGGGAGGTGACAATTTGCCATTTCAGGTGGTTTCTGGTGGATAAACACTACTCTCTGATAACTTCGGGCAGCTCTGTCTGGGTTGGACGTTCTGTTCCTGCTCACCGGCTTTGGACCAGGTTCAGGAATCGTTTGAGCGAAGGCATCACAGGTCACCTCCTGGGCAGACAACACCTCGTGCCCCCCCCACTCAGCACTCATTCACCTGGTGTCCCCCGGTTCCATGGACCTTCTCCACAGACACCGGTCCCCACGTAAATGGGGGAGAGCGTGAAATCTGTCACGCTAGGAGCAATGATAAGAAGAGGAATACATTCTAGGCAAAAGGTGATGTGTTCCATCTGGTGCAGGCTGAGCGACATGATGGCACGACCCCCCAAGCGAAGATTCCCGTAAACAGCTGGCTAGAGGTCTGGGCCCGGCGCACAAGCTTGGGAGTCCCTTCTTCATGGGTTTCCATTGTGTTTTCCCACTTTCTCCTCTAAGTTATGTTACCTAGAGTGCCCGTCACATGCAGACCCCTGAGCCCTGCCCAGGTCTACCACGAATTCCAAGAATCTGCACTTAAAAAGAATTTGTTTTTAATTGCAGTTTTTATAGAAGTTATCTAGGCGATATTTCTTTTTTAAATTTTGTTATAGTAAGAATACTTTGCATGAGATCTACCCTCTTGACAAATGTTTAGTGTACAATATATTTTCGACTGTTTGTTTCAAAAACACGGAACACGTCACCAGTCTGGGCGTCGCCCTCGCACGGCGGCCGTGCTGACCTTCTCCGCGTCGCTCCCATTCTGGTACGCGTGCTGCCCAGACGTGCACGAGACCCTGCGCTTTGCCCAGGCTCCCCCAAGCGGGGACGTGTGTTGACCTTCGTTCGTTTGTTTTTGCATGCTCGAGTCGGAGAAGCACTGTGACTCTAAGCTTGGCCCGGGCTCAGTTCAGGCCCATCCCCATCCCCATCCGGCTGCTCCCAGCGCACCTGCCTGGCCCCAGCCTCCCGTCTCCCTCTGTGTGGGCTGAGGACAGGCGCTGCTCCATCTTCCAGCCCGGTGGTCTTTTCTTACATCGATGGTCAGTAACCCCCTGCACGTCATTCGGAGAGTCGCATCTTCCGAAGCCGTCATTTCCAGCAAGGTGTTTCTGCTCTTAGCTGAAGCCGAAAGAATGCCGGGCGCTCACCAGCCATGTCTCTCTCCCTTTCTCTCAACCTCTGCTGGATGGCATTTGTTCTCCCGCTAGGAACCAAGCATTCTTCATGTGTCTGTCCCTTGTGATTGCCGCCTTGGTAAGAACAGTATGAGAAAGTGTGTTTTGGCCAGCGTTTCTGCTCTGCCCCATTAAGTCTTATCATGTCACCAGGCAGGGCCCACCCGTGAACATCTGGTGGCCTTCTTTGTCCCCATGCTGATTTCACCGATAAGTCCCACTCCATTTGATTTCTCATTTCTTTTATTCCTGCTCTCTCAGGACTAATTGTTTTCTTTGCTGTCAGCTCCAAGCCACCTCAGGTCAGCACGGATACTTCTGCCTGTCTGGGAGAGGGAGCCATGTGGAACCCTCTGCAAGGCGCTCGGGCATCTTGGCACCTTGCCCCACTGGATTCTTTGTACAAAGACAGCCACCCTTTGAGGACATGGTGGCCCCCAAATCTTAACCAAGAATGGTAGAGAAAGAGATGTGTCTCCCTTGCTGGGAGCTGCATTCCATACACCAGTTTTCCTCCTGGCCATTGCCCTTCTTACCTGTGTTTATGGTGAAATCCAGGGAATAAAGAGCGATGCGTAGTCTTCCCGGCAGCTTGCAGTCTGATGCTGTTTTTCCAAGCCATTAAATTTCAGTTTCTAAGATGGCTTTCTAAAAATCATATATAATATGTGTGTGTATATATATATATGTTTATGTGTGTGTATGTAATATTTGTGTATCTATGTGTGGAGATAGATACATGTTATCTATCTCCATCTGTCTGTCTGTCTGTCATCTATCTACCTGCCTACATACCTACCTATCCTAGTTTTCTCTGGATAATAAGCAACCAACCCAGCAGTACACTTCAGGGATGCTGATCACCGACTTTATCCCATCTCCCTGGTTGCACCATATTTTAGGAAGTGAAAACTGATATGAATGTTAGCCTAAGTAAACTACGTTAGATAAGTAAATCTACTATTTAAAGGAAAATGAATGACTATGAAAGAAAAAAAAAGTTACCATGTATTCCAAAGCACAATAGCCAATCTCCAAGGGCACAGGGCCTCTCCTTTGACTGACGGAAAGGATCCATTATCTTTAGCAGCAGGTGATTTTTTCTGAGAGTTGAAAATGTCACCATGATTGTAGAATCTTAAAAAACATCCACTTTCTAGCCAAGGTATGGTTCTACTCTGCTGACTCCGGGAGTTGGGATTTGACGGTACTTGACAAATCTGCACCAAATCTCACGATGGTCTAATTTTTTCTCTACCGAGGATCTCCTGTCCTTTCGAATCTAAGTTAAGAATGACAGGTGTACTAGGCACGCTATTGGCCTTTCTTTTATATTTTTATAAACGTAATACAAATTCATTATGGGAGCTGCCGAAAGGTGGTTTGTGGGGTCTCCCAGCCAGGCAGACGCCCACACCCCACTCTCATTACTCTCCAGAGTCCTGTTGGGTGGGTAATATTATCATCCCATTTGGTAAACGGGGAGGCTGAGGCACAGGAGTATCAAGTGATGTCCCAAAGGTGCAGAGATGCATAATCAGGAACTGGTCAGCGGGCGGGAAAACAGCTGCTTCAAAGTGGGTGAACCTGAGTCCTCACCCCAGAACCTCCCTTCCCCGCTCCTTTCTGCATAGTGACATGGAGCATCCTCTGTGTCATTACCCTGGAGAAAAAGGGTCAGAGAGAACCCTGGAGAGGTAAGAAAAGAAGAACGTGCCAGAGCGGCTGCTGGGGACTTTCCCTGGTCCGCCTGGTTTGTGCCTGTGGCCGGGCTGGGCGCCTGCAGCCAGCACGCCAGCCACCTGGGGCTGCACCTGCCCTGCCCCCGCCTACCCACACCCACCGCCCATCCTTTGCTTTGATCGACAGTCCCCAAAAGAGGATGGAGAGAAACTGCCAGAGCACCTCACGCCAGATAAATTGATCGTCATCTGTGTGTGGCACGTGTGTTCATATTCTCTTCCCCTCTCCCTGTCACGCGTGTGTGGGCACCGCGCGCGCGCGCACGGACACACACACACACACACACACACACACACACACACACACTGCGTTTGCTGCAAAGGTGAGTGGTGGCCGTAGCTCGCTCTCTTCCCCGTTAAGCCCTGTGATAAACAGGTGGCTCCTTGTCTGAATCCCGTGGCACCTGGCAGACGAGTGTGAGGTCTGGCCGGACTGTCCACCCTCCACGGTGCTCGCAGCGCCTGCAGGTTCTCTGTCCACATTGACCCCCACCCGCATCTCAGACCGGGGGAGGAGTTTGCTGGAATAGGATGCCACGTGGCTTGTGTTCTTTTTCCCCGGAGAACAAACGCCCAGGTTGGGAGAGCGCTTTTTCTTCCTTAGTGGAGACCCCGTCCTTGTACAGTTATTTTTCTCCTGGGCTGAGCTGAAGTTTACCTTTGCCCTCTGTCTGAGATGTTTCTTGAACAGCTTAATAGCACAAACATATTGCTGGGGAAATATTTAGCTAATTAAGAAAATAAAGTTTAGAGACGAACATTTAGCTGCATTTACATAATGTGTAAGTTATTTGCACCTCAATGATACGCTAATGGCACCTTAGTTATAAGCTCATGCTGATTGGAAATGAGCCCAGGTAACCCATGACTGTCCCTTAGGGCCCGGATGTGGTGGCTTCACCTTTCTAGCTCAGTAGATTGTGCTGAAATAGGGGTTCTTCTCTACCAAATGCAGGTATTTGCACCCACTGCAGGTTCTCTGTGGCAGAATACGCTTTGCGGTGACCTACATCCTCTCCCCCAGAAAAGAGACTGTGTCTGCCGATGCTTGTGGCATGCTGTGTCGTTTGCTCCTACTGCTTCCATTATATACTGGAATTTCTTCCTGCGAATTAGTAAGCTCATCTGTGGAGATAAAACTAAACCACCTGTTCCATCCTCAAAGAGTCCCTTGTTATTCATGTGATTTTCCTGAGTGTGATCAGTGTCTTGGAGCCTTCGATCTTGGTGAGGGGAACTTGTCTCGTGGGGAGGAAAGGGACGGCAGAGGAGACCTGCGCCCACTTGCACACACTGCCTTTCTCAGGCTCCCCTGGGCCCTTCCTGAACCTGCTTTTCTCTAGACGGGCTTTTGGACGGGGTTGGAATATGGGTGACCAAGACTGGCCAGGTCAAGAAGATTGGCTGCTTTCATGGGCAGGGTGGTTAATCTGGCCGGAACTCATGGCCAGGAGATCACAGTAAGAACTGGAAATTTGCATGGGCAGCGAGCATTGGGTAAGAAGGTGGACCCGAGTCTGGGCCTGAAGGCCAAGTTCAAGTCCTGTCTGCCCTCAGATGTCTATTATGTTTTTCAGCCTAGGGTGAAGCCTACAGAGCCAGCAGTCACTGGTGCTCCAACGAGAGTGGTCTTGGGAGGGCGTCTGGCAACATAGGCTGATGCCGCGGGGAAGCCTCAGAGCCGTTGCTGGGGGAGACATTGCGGTTCTGTGGTCCAGTGGTTCTCATACGCTAGCTGATGGACCCAGCATCAGCCTCACCCCAGAGCCTTTTATAAATGCCCATTGGCAGGCTCCTCCCCCAGAGATGCTGAGCCAATAAGACTAAGGCTGGGAATCTGGATTTTTTAATCCCTCAGTGATTCTGGAGGAAGGCCAGGTTTTAGAAGCACCAGTCCATCCCTTTCAGGAGCCTTCCCTGATAACGAGGTTCCTAGAGCAGGTGTAGTCTTCCTAAAACCTCTTACTGTCCTCACACGGAGGTGAAGAGGTAAAGCACAGGGAGCGCAAAGGACAACCTGCAGGCCAGATCTGCCCTAATACTTGTTTTTGTAAATAAAGTTTTATTGGAATGCAGACACGCCAGCTCATTTCCATCTTGCCCCTCGCTCCCCTTGTGCTACAGTGGCAGAGGTGAGTAGTTACGGCAGAAGAGGGGTGACCGCAGAGCCTAACATGTCTATTATCTGGCCATTTACCAAAAAAAGTTTGCTGACCTTTGATCTCTGTGTCCATAAAGTAGGCATTTGCATAAATAAATGTTAGTTTATCCATAGATAGGACATTTTGGAATGAGATTCTTACCCTTAAAGACGACCATAAACTCTTCGAAAACATGCGTGAAGCATTCTGTGTAGATGGGTGCGGATATTTTTCTGGGAAAGAGAGGCGACTGCCTTTTATTATTCATTCCACAAACATTTAAGTGCCTCCTCTGCTAGGCTCTGTGTGTAGCCAGACATGTCAACTACTTTTCAGTTTTTAGGCTTAAAGTCTCTTGCCTTCCCCACTGTGTTTGGAAAAGAGTCATATGTATCATTAGGTGCCCAGACATAACTAAGGGTCAGGTATATTTATTTATGTCTCTTACCTTGAGACACCTAATTGGCCAGAAATATCTGGACTGAAGTAAATTTAGGTACAGAGGAAGCACCTCGACCAACTTGTAGTTGGGAAGTCTGAAACATGACTTTTTAAAAGTTAGTCTGTATCAGACTTACCTTGGAGTGAGGATGGGGGCGGGGGTAGACATACGGCTTGTACAATGCAGATATCTGGGACCCTCTCCCACATGCTCTAATTCAGTAGCTCCAGGGTGGGCTCCAGGAATGGGCATTTTGGGGGTGCCCAGCGTGACACTGCAATGGAGGGCCTTCACTCCACACTTGGAGATATAGTGGTCTAGGCTGCGAAGCGTTATTCTCAGAATCAGAGACCGTGGCAGAGCAGCATCTCCTCGAGGTCGAAAGTGAGCCAAGTGACAATTAAGGTAATGTCAGCCATTGGACACGAGCCCTGAAATAACGCCGTGCTCTTAGATGCCTCCTCCTTGACCTGGTTCTTTACAACCATACAGCTTAAGCGAAGAGCCTCCATCCTCCTGGGAGAGGCTGAGCGTCCTCTGCAAAGTTCTTAGAACATCGGTGTTCTCCTAAATGCCCTTTCTCAAATGTGAGTGCTGGGCTTTTTCGAAGCAAATGCCATCTGCCGTGAGCGGACTCTCCAAAGACACAACGGTCTCTTTCCCACCGAAGCGTTTGCGTTGACTACACACGTGCAGGGTGAACTAAGGAGAAACTGGAGAGATGGCTTTGGAACTCACCCAGGATTTATTTTTGGACCACGACCAGTTAATCAGGGATGAGTACATGTTGATAAAATGGTTGCGTCTGTAGAAGATGAGCTGACCTGGTAGGTGGATATTTTAATCTTATTGAGAATTTCGGCTCTGTTGACCGAGAGTAGAAATTATTACCCTGCTTGTATATTTGTAACGAACGCTGTTTGAGTGAGTGGTTTGCTTCATGGGTGAGAAATTTTTAGCCAGTAGTAAATCCATCTCTTCATGTGCTATCCATTTAATTTTTACCAGTTACGCAGATCTGTTTATATCCATGTTGTCACTAAACGGTGTTTATTCATAAGTATCAGAGGATGACTTTCAGTGCCTGGAAAATTGTAGACCGAAAAGACAAGGGAATCCAATCAGCCTTCTTACAAAGGCGGCACACGACCCTCTAATAACCATGTGGCTTTTGACTGTTAGAATGATCAATGGTGATATCTATGACAGTTACGAAGATGGCACACAAGTTCATCATCATGTTTCTTAGACTCCAGATGCTTCTGTGCCTAAAGGTTAGTAGCGAAGCGTAATAAATACTTCAGTTATGTTCCCACGAAGCTTCCTCGGTCTCTGATGGAGTCCCTTCCTGCCCCGGGTTTTACGTGACCCGTGCGGTGCGTCATTGAAAGACTTTACACGGAGACGAGTGTGTGGCTCCTCTCGGAGTAGCATGCCATCAGTTTGCCCACCTTCTCCCTATCCAGAACTCAGACTCTAAACTGGGCACAAGTAGGACTGTCAGATAAAGCACAGGATACCCAGTTAAATTCAAATTTCCAATGAGCAATGAATACTTTTTAGTATAAGTATAGCCCGCGCAATATTTGGGACATACTTATACTAAAGACATTTGTTTTTATCTGAAATTCAAATACAGCTGAGCACCCTGTCTTTTTAATTGCTAAATCTGGAAACTCTAGCAGGGGTCTTATCCACACGAGATTTTTTTTGCTATATGTACTCTTCGCAGAACTGCTCTGTCGCTTGCAAGAATCCCAGGGTCGTAGGGTAAAGAAGACAGGGAAGCAAGAAAAGCTCTCGTATATCTTCTGCTTTTGAAAAGAGTGATGTTTCAGTATTGAGAGAGAAAAGTAGCTCCCAGCTGGGTCTCGTTAGCCACCGACGAACATAAGTGGATCACAGGAAAATTACCTGTGTCTGTAAGGAATTAGCTATTCATATTGTCATTACTTAAAGAGGCCTCATTTAGTCAGAGGACTTTTCAAAAAAGTCCAGGGGAAAAAATGCCAGAAACTATGAAAAATGTTCAACTCTACTTATAGTCAAAGAAAATACAAATGACGGGAACTAGCATTTCCCCCATGAATGAATACGTTTTCTCTTAAATAAGAAATACCCAGTCTAAGAAATGGCATGATGAGAACATGCAGACTCTGCTCACAGGAGTATGAAGGACATGACCTTTCTAGAAATGACTTAGACAAATGCATCAAGGCCCTTTGATCAACAGTTCAACTTCTGGGAGCTTTATCTGAATTTCTGATTGTTTATACAGATTGTGCAGTGATGCTTACAGAAAAAAATTAGAAATAGCCTAGATGCCCAATGGTATGAGAACGTAAGTAATAATTTGTATTGTTTGACGTGCTTGTTAGGGTTTTTCATATGGGGAAATGCTTCCGTTGTGTTTAGTGGGAATAAAAGGTAGACT
>NW_011888853.1:134727-136671 GCF_000151845.1 Pteropus vampyrus | reverse complement strand
GTAGGCTTTAGTTTTGGATGCCTCTGAGCTGAGGGGTCCTCTGCTGAGACTGGGAGAACCAAGCTCGGCTCTTTCTTCATTTCCATGTCACTGTCAGGAAGGGCCTCCGTGGGCCTTGGTTTCTCTGCGTGTGCCAGCACTGATGCTGGCCAGCGTCGAGTAATTATCTTATGTTCAGATTCAACATAAGCGATATAAAGGAACTCGTGCTATTCCCATGAACGATTAAAGAAACTGAATCAGATTCTTCGCGAATCTGATTCTGAGTCTCTGGAAAACAAGGAGAAAAGAAAAATATATGTCTGTGGAGACCCCTCTGTCTCGGCGCTTGGTTGGTCTTTTGATGTCTTTGGTGCATATATGGCGCACGGTGAATATACTTCTCTTCATTTTCTGTTTTGTAACGGGGTTAATTTTCAAAGAAAGTATTTTTCCAGGGATTTGAAGTTTTCGCCAATAAGGATTTGAGGATTTGCCTATTCAACCAGATCATCTCCTGTGATACCTGGGAGATGTTTTTAGAGCTCTCATGGCTGGTGATCTGTTAATTAGTGTAGCTGTTACTCATCAGAGGCCGGAGCTTGCATCACTGGGCTTGTGAGTTTTGGCTGGTCTCATCGTCATGGGGACAGCAAACATCTTGTGCTCCTGGTGGGACTGGCCCATGGGTTGTGAAAACAGAGGTTGACGTGGCATTTATCCAGAGAGATGGTCTCGATCTGAGCTCTTCGAATCCGTAAGGATTCAAAAGTGATTTTAAAATGATCTGTCCGTGTTTTCGTTCCTTTTGCTGGAGAGGAGATCGTAGCTCCCGCTATACTTTCAAAAGCGGTTGCTGATCCAAAATGGTGTAGAGCCACTGATTTAGAGACTTCAGGGCCTTTCAGGTCACAGGGGAGAACGTCAAACCCTGAGGTGGGGGGCTGCCGACCCAGGCAGCCTCTTGGCCTATGCCCGCTAGACCCCTGTCTACTTTCGCTCTGTGATATAGTGTGTTGGGACGAGAATCATGTCCCTTGTTTGGGAGAGAGGAAACCAGGAGACAAATGTGTCACATAAGGTCGCCGTGATTCAGTAGGAAGGTGAGCCTTGGACTGGTCCCTCTGTGCCACCGTGGTCCTCATTCTCAAATGCAGCAACGCGGTGCCCCTCTGGCGAAGACGAAGTCGGGGCAGGGGGAGGGGCAACAGGATGGGCCCAGCAGAGGGTCCTTCTTTGTGTAGATTCTTTGATGCTTGATTTTGAATTCCAAGAAAGGTTTTTCGATGGCGATCCACTTCAACGTGGTTCCTTTCTTCCTTCCTGAAGGAACTGTAATCCCAGCTTTCACGCTTGACGTTACTAAATATTTCCTACCTATAGCTGCTTTACACTTAGGAACAGCAGGCCTAATGAGTCAAGAAACTCCGTTTTCATGCAGCGTTTTTAGGTCCGTCTGTGAGTGGGAATGGTGGTAGATGCGAGAGTGCCACTGAGCCTTTTCCGCCTCTGCTGTCACTCAGTGTCAGCTGACTGGACCCTTTGCCACCTAAACATCTCTGTGCTAGACATCTGTGATTTCAAGCCCCTCAACGTCCCTGCAGTGACCACCCACTCCACCCCTCCCCTCCCAGTCAGCCATGGACCTGGTTAGGAGGCGCCTTCTGGAGGCCAAGGACCTCGGCCTGACCCCTAAGCCCCCCTGGAGGGCTGTGTGGCCTGGGACCAGTCACTCCACCTCTTGGCTCTTCATGTTCCTCATTCGATAAAGGGAATGGTCTTTCCTACCCGGGGCTTTTGTAAGGGCTGAGGATCATTAAGATAAGTTCTCAGTGTCACCTGCTAACCAGAGTCACTGATGTCGTTTTCTAGTCTGAACTCGACAGCATGTGTTCCATCCCTAGATGTCCTTCCTCTGTGGCCAGTCCTACTTCAGAGACACCCAAACCTTCCCTCTTCCGAAAA
>NW_011888853.1:125966-133572 GCF_000151845.1 Pteropus vampyrus | reverse complement strand
AGTGGCATTCCTGGGCTTGCACACGCGTGCACGCACACGCACACACGAGCGCACACACACACATGTGTGCACCCGCACACACGGGCGCACACGCACGGAGCAGATACCGCACAGTGAGTGTCTTCGTTTCGCTTTGTGCCAGTGCCGTCTGGGGCGTTGCCATGCGACTGAGACAGCTTTATTCTCCAGAGGCGTATTGTGAGTCGTGGCTACTGACCGCGGAAGGCCTGGCAGGCCTGCGTGTCGGGGCATCAGTGAACGGCCCCTTCGCCCCAGCGGAACGGAGTCAACCGTTTGGAGTCAACGCCGATTGGGACCGGGGGAGGAGCGAGTCCACCACCCTGTGGCACTTTCTTCCTCTTCAAGCTTGAGTCGAGTGCACAGAATGGCTTTCAGAAGAAGTGTTTTTGTCTCCTTCTGCGTTTGAAATATAAAACAGTATCCCACTTGGGCGGATTCATCCGAAAAGGGAATCAGAAAGATCCAGTCAGTTTTGTCGAGTGAGATTCTGGTCCCAGAGGGTGGGAGAAACCGCCTTCGCCTTATGTTACAACCAGAGTGAGGAGAGGCCGGCCAGACGCCCGTGGTCTGGGATGAAGGAACCCCCAAAATTGTCCTTTATTTTTTACTTTGACTTTGGGAAAGTTCTTCGGCGGCTTTCAGCTTGAAGGAGAGAGCTCTTTCGTCTGTGGGACATTCGTAAATGGGGAGGGGAAGTGGGAAGACAGAGAGCTGCCTCCTCCCCTTCGAGTCGATGAGCGTTAACATCAGTGAGGGGTGTTCCGTCGCGGAGCAGAGCACCCCTCAAGCTTCTACTGTTTCCTCCAGCCTGGGAAGCCACATAAGTTATCCTCCAAACCAGGACACTTCTGGGTGTGAAAGGGGCACTAACAATCCTCCTGGGATGGCGAGCCAAAACTGGGACGTGCGGCGGGGATCCTAAAAGTGTGTTCTGGTGACCTGGCCGTGACATCTGGTTATGCTCTGCATGTTTTCATGCTCCTGCACGATGGGAAGACCTTTCTTTCCACTGTAGGATTTGTTCAGGACTCTGCACCTCTGGGGAGCCTCTCCCCCGGGTCCATCCGTGCTGTCAACCGCAGTCCGGGTGCTCCGCCTCACCCTGGTCCTCCTGGATTTCAGATCCATGCATTTTACCTTCATTAGGAGTAAACAAAGGACCCAGGAGACCAGGGTATTTGGGACAATCTAAGAAATGATATCCTTCCAATATATACCCAAGTCTTTAAAAAAGGAAGGTTCATGAAACTCAAGGCTGGGTACTGTAGCGAGCCCATGAGGGTCAAAATGTCCTACGGCACCCAGGCTGCCATCCGTCTGTCCATCATCTGGCTGCATGATTTCCCATCTCTGCTTGTCTGCGTGTATCTGCTTCTGTCTGTCTGTCTGTCTGTCAGGCTGCTGCCTTGTTCCATCTGGCATGGTGCATCATGGCTGCTCTTACATTGCGTGACCTTTTGGATCCAGAACCCCGACTCGACTCACCGGGTCCTTCCCCATTCCAATCCCTCATCCCTCATCCCTGAGTAGAGACTCTGATCGGCTGGGCCTGGCATTAGAATCTATTCCCCATCAGTTGGTGTGACCAGGAGAGCTGGGTCCCCTATGATGTAGTTTTGTAGGGCTGTGGGAGAGAGGGCCATGTGACCACAGCCACAGGCTACACGCAGCATTTAGTACAGTCTAATCACGTTCAGTCTCCCATTTAATCCTCACAAAGCCCCCATGGATAGGTGCTGTTACCCCATTTTGTGAATCAGGAAACTAAGGCACAGAGAGGTTTCACGGCTTGGTTAACACCACACAGCTGATGAGTGGACGAGGCGCCAGCGAGCAGGAAGTCTGGTTCCAGAATCTGTGCTTCTGATCACTACTCAATATTGCTTCTCTTAAGTAGGCACTGCTGATGTACCCCATTTTCATCTTTTTTACCCTTTTTACTAACTGTACATTGGATACTGAATGTCTTATTCAGTGAATGTTTGCTGAATGAATGGAGGGAGGGAGGGAAGGAGAGAGGGAGGGAGGGAGAAGGGGAAGGGAAGGGAAGGGAAGGAGGGAGGGAGGAAGGAAGGAAGGAAGGATGAAAGGATGGACACGTGGTCCATTAGGAAGCTCGGAAGTGGATCACATCCCCCTCCTGAAAGCTTCCTGCAGCCGCTGCTTGCTCAGACGCCAACACACTCATTTTCAAACGACTCTTCTCATTCCTTTCTTTTTGCTCAGACAGGAGCGAGAATGGCGAGGCGTATCAGAGGAAGAAGGCGGCGGCCGCTGACCTTCCAGAGAACCCTGCCGCCCCGCTGCCGTCTCTAGGGGGTCTGGCAGTGCCCGGGGGCAGCAGCTGGAGGAGAATCGCCCTGCTCATCTTGGCCATCACCATACACAACATTCCAGGTGAGGTCTTGTCCCCAGCAGTCCAGCCCCCTGCCTGAAGGTAAAGCCACCGTCTGCTCAGCCGCCCGGCTGGAAAGGGGGATGGGCAATCGCCATGCGGTGCGCTTTTTTTGAGGGGAGCGGGGGAAGAAGCGCGAATCTTCCTCAACTTGGTTTTTTGGGGGTTCCTTGTTCTAGATCGGTTATCATATGTTAAAACTTCCCGTTCCAGTTACGTCAATGATGTCAATTACTATTTCCATCAACGAGTTCCTTTCTTTACATAAGTGTTACAGGATTGCCGTGGAGTATGCCTTTCGTAAACACAAGGTACCTCTGGCTCTGCTTGACGCCCTATAGAATACTGAATTTAACGTGGTTTAACACCGATATTCGTCTCACCCGCTTTCTTCATGTGGGACGTCTTTCTGGAATGCCCTTACCTGTTCTTTCCTTTTCAGCATTTTGGAGGCATTTGTTTTATGTCTTTGGATTTATTTTAGTTGAGAGAGAATGTATTGGTGTTTTAGTTCAGAAAACTTGTTTCATTTACTGTAACTAGAAAACACAGGTAAGAATAAAAAAGAGTAAAGGTCTTATAAAACAAGGCAGATCGGAGGAATGTGAGGAAGTCCTTGGGTCACATTTTGGAAGGTCGGCTCTACTGCTCCGTCACTGGTCTATCTTGACAAGTCACTCGAGGTTCACTTAGTTTTTCTCATCTACGAAATGGGGGTAATGCTACTACTGAGATAATAGAGATATTATTTATGAAATAAACTATACGATTCGACAATTAAATAAGGTGCTCTGTGTGTGTGTGTGTGTGTGTGTGTGTGTGTGTGTGTGTACAGACTTTAGTACAGTGCTTGGGCCGTAAGAGCATTTGAAATATGGCAGTTGCTTTTAGCTTTAATAAGCATGTAGGCCTCCTTTCCAGTCGTGACTTCCTTGGCCTTGAGTTCTTAAACGTTTCGATCCATCTTTCATTGTTCCGGAACTAGAGTTTGAGTGATCGCATTGCTGAGGGAGCATCTGCAGGTGATGGATTACCTGAGTCCTGGCAGAGTTCATGATGTCAACCTATTACCCTGTTACAGAGCGGTGGCGTGGCTGGGCAGGGCTGGCGAGGGGCACATATTTCTCTTCGAAGCTCTTAACAGAGGTCATTGCATTATCTTCTAGCTTCATACTGTGGAAGCAAAGGCCACAGCCGAGCCGAGTCAGTTCCTCTCTGGGTAACTCAATATTTTTTTGCTTGCAACCATGAAGACTTTTTTGGTTCATCTTTAAAGAAGGTGTCAGTGTTACATATTCCAGAATATATTAAATCTGCCTAAAACACTCTGTGTCCAATCGCTTTTTAAGCTCTGGTATTTCTCTAGATGAGAAGCATTTTCTTCTATTATTTCTATCCTGAGCTCAGGAATTTTTGTTATCTGATTGTACAGGCTGGTTCGCCCATATTTTTCTTCAGCATCTGTTTCTCTCTTACTTCCTCTTAGGCCTTTTTCTTTGGGTGATGAGTAAATTCTTTTGGTTGGTTTTCTAGAGCTTGCCATCGAGTACGCCTTGAGATGCAGTCTTATGTGGGACCCCAGTACACAAAGCTGACCACAGTGGATTTGTCCCGATAGAAAGTCTAGTCCACACCCCCAATATCTTAAAGGCTCATAGAAGGACCGAGGGCTCTTGAAAACTTCTCCCTTCTACCTGTTCAAAGCTAATCATTAGAGAAGATGTTAGTTTTGCTGTCTTTTTGGGTCCTAATAGTAGCTGTCTTTCTGCCATTCGACACTCCTTGTTTAACCAGTGGGTTTTGAGTGAAACAAGAGAACTATTCTGGCTTGCTTGGGAATTCTCTCTCTCCCTACAGAGCAAAAAAAAAAAGATCCAGATTTCATAGCGATGGGCTTTGAGGACCCAGGAATGAGCTTTACTCTGATGGACATGTCCTCATACCCGGCTGCCACTACCCTACTGTGTTCCCGCGTGCTCAACCGGAATTGTCCCTGACTCATTTTGACAGGTCAGGGAGAGTTAGGGTCCACTCTCTTGAATGTTTATTGACTCCAGGGAGACCCTCTGACTACAGACGCGAGGCCCTGACAAGAGACCCTCTTCTGGATCTTTGCCGTCTCCAAATCTAAGTTCAGCTGAGCGTCTTTTTATTGTGAGTGCAAATGTATCTTTTGAAATGAGGACCAAGAGGCTCATAGGAATCTCAACTGAGCCGTCTTCGTGAGAAGCGCGTGGTGGTGGTCGCCAGCTCAGTAAATGGGAACAGCAGTCTTGCCTGGAGCAAGAGGCTCGAAGGGACATTTCTTTCATGGTCTTGCCTTTATGAATTACGTTTTTATAATGTGGTCTAGGTACTTGAGTTATACCCATCATAAAAACAGACCAAGATTCCGGGCCTCTTGTAACTAGCGTCATCGCAGGGAGGGTGGACAATGAACATGGTAATAATAAGTGAACTGTATATTGTGTTAGAGGGCGTTGAGCACTAGAAAGAAGGAAAAGGAGCAGAGCAGAGGGGAAAGTGTTATAGAAAGGAGCTGCAGTTTTAAACAGCTTGGCCGGGGTGGGTCTCGCTGAGAGCTCCTTGCATTTGAGTCAGCCGCGCTGATCTCTGGGGGGAGTGTGTTCCGGGCAGCAGGAGTGGCCAGTGCGAAGGCTCTGAGGCAGGAGCACCTAGCGGGGCATCCGGAAGTCAGAGGGAGGCAGCGAAAGGTGAGGGCAGGGCGGTCAGCCCCGCCCCGGGCAGCACGCAGATGCACTGTAGGAATTTTCCATTTCTCCACCGTGGGAAATGAGCCACTCCAGGGTCTGACGCAGAGAAGCACACGATTTGATTTCGGTTGAATTCAGACTGGACTTAGGAGGATGCCACTGCAGGAATCCGGGTGGACACAGAGGCGGCTCAGACCGGGGTGGAGGTGCTGAGGAGGCCTCCTTTTCTGGTATCTATTGAAGGTGGCACGAGTGGGATTCGCTGGTGACGGGGTGAGGGGTATGCGAGGATGAGAGGAGCCAAAGGGCCAGGAGGTTTCAGGGCTGACCAGCTTGCAAAGATGGAGTCTCCCCCAGCTAGGTGGGGAAAGGCTGCGGCTGGAGCAGCTTTTAGTGGGGATATCAGGAACTCAGTTTCGGACTCTGAGGTCTGGCTGTGGTTAGACACCCAAGCGGAGGTACTGACTAGGCAGCTGGATGGGTCAGCTTGGAGTTAGGGAGCAGAGTCTGCACTGCAGGGCTAGCTTTGTGCATCAGGGCCGTGTAAATGTTATCGAAGCCCAGGGCATGGATGACGTCACCAAGAGTCTACGTACAGCTAGACGTGTCACCAGACACCCCCAGGCCTCGAGCTCCTAACTCTGGTCTGAAAAGACGCTCTCTTACCTGCGGTTACGTCTCGCGGCCTCAAGCCCTTGGATGAGAACCGTTTCAAGAGTCATCTGTCACCCGCTTACCTTTGAAAAGCTCTCTTCTCTAACATTATCCTTTATAGTTATTAAAAATTTAACGAGAGCACCGGTATTCCCTGGGACTCTGGGTTTTAAGGTAGACTTCACAGGGACTCAATGGATAGTCGAATGCTTTTGAAGTTTTTTTTTTTTTTTTTTTTTTTTTTTTTTTTTTTTGTGGGGGAGTTGACTTTTTTTTTTTTTTTTTTTTTTTTTTTTTTTTTTTTGTCTTTGCTGGTGCTGGGAATGACATTTCGTTAATTTTTTTTTTTTTTTATCGTGGAAGTAAAAAGGAAAGCTTGTTAGCGAGTGTCCCGCCTGCTAGAGGTTTCTGGAGTGTGAGGACACATGTGTGGGGACGTGTGCACACCCAGGGCACTTGGATTAATTATGGATTCACACGTGCAAGGACAGATTCCTAGTCTCCTGCGGCTCGCGGTCCTCAAGAATCCGATAGGAGCTGTGGCCGCTCTTATAGCAGAAGGTCGCACGCACAATGGTGTGCAGGCGGTTTCGGGTGTTCCCAGGCCTCATGGAGACTACCTGTCCACAGCTCTAGAGCAGGAAGGAACCCTCGCTTTCGAGAAACGAATGTCCAGGCATGCAGGCAGTTTGCATGTTTCGGGAAGACGCGGTGACGGCCGATGGGAGCCACACGTGGTGCCTGCAAACGCTCCTGACGGTGGCAATGTCCCCTCACTCCATCCTCCTTCTGGGCGGTGGGCCGAGGCGCGCCAGTCCTTCGGAAAGTGCTATCCTGAGGACGTGACATGTTTTCTATGAAAGCAACCCCAGGCCGAGCACACCGGCTCTTAAAATCCTTTCCTCGTGAGGCCGTGCGGATGGAAGGGCTCTGAGCCTTCCGTGGATTCTGCGCCTGAGGAGGACGGGCTCCCTTGGGTGTCTGAGGGGCTCACAGATCAGCTAGCTGTCCCGTTACTGCTCGGCTCTCTTCATGAGTAGCTCATGGTCTCAACAGGACACTCTATGTCGTTTTGTTCATGAGAAGGTTAAATTTGGAGTTTAAAGGGATTCTAGACGTCATCTCATTCAAACCCTACTCCGTTTGAAAATTTCGGTGTGGGGGGCGGTGTGTGTGTTAAACTCTCATTTTGGTCCTTCCAGCCCTGGTATTGGATGATGCTATGGAACATGATACAGATAGTGCATTATTAGTGTCATTTCCTTAACGACGTCAGTCACGCCTTCCTCTGTGATACCTCACCGTATCCTTTGTCGGCTTCTCTCGTGATAGTCATCGCTCGTTCAAGAATGGCAATTATGTAAATGTGTTCGTTTCCCCCGGTGCTGCAGAAATGTTGCAAAACTCAGAGCAGGGAGAAAGAGAAACCAAGCAGCCCTCGGAGAGTTAGAGAACTCAGGTTTATTATGCGGGCAGTTCCGGAAGAGCTAGTGCTCTGAAGATCTGGGCCCCGAGCTCAGTGGCAATTTTGCTTTTATAGGGCTCAGTTGGCGTGGGCCGATTGGTTCATTTGTCCTTAGATGGTTACAGGGCGCGGGTGTTGCTGTGGGTTGCAGGCAGTTACATTTGTTATTTAGACAGAACAAGCAAAAGGGAGGATGGGTCTTTAGTTAATTTCGAAGTCACCCTGCCCTACGGCCTATGCAGCAAGCATGTCTACAGAAGCAGAACAAAGAGCTGATTATGAGGTTAGCCTTTTGAGTGAAAATTCCTCTTCACCAGATGTAGCTTCTTGCAAGAGGGTCCATGCCATCTTCTTTTT
>NW_011888853.1:117351-120275 GCF_000151845.1 Pteropus vampyrus | reverse complement strand
TCTTGAATTTTCACCTCCAGCGGGTTACTTGTGAAGATGCTTTTCATTTCCTCCAGGAGTTTGGAAACACTGTAACATTCTCCTTTAATTATCTGTAGCTTAGCAGGAAGCCTGACGTTATAATTAGCTCAGGCTCCTGTCTGGGATGACATTTTGCTCAGCATATCCCGTCCCTGGTATACGCTGTAGCAGAAGCTGGTAGCACACGCCCGAATTACGCTGCTGGGTTTCAACATGAGAGCAGGCACAGAATGTGAAATCACCATTCTGGGATCCCTGACTGATCACAAAAAAAAGTGATGGGCACCTTGGAGATTCGCCATTAACTTGCAGCTCAGGCTCCAGACACAGGTGCTGTGTCCTGCTCGCTGGCCTTCAGATCAAGTGACATTCTAAGGCTTCACAAAGACTAGGGTTAGAATCAAGACTCATTTCCACATCTACTAGATTATGTCATCCTCCTACCTATTATGTAAATGAAAGAAAAAAATTTGAACAAGAGAACTTGAACAGGTTTTTGTATTAGGACTCAAAGTTTCTAGTAACTTCCTTTGGTCTTTTTGCTATGGCCAGGCACCTATTGGCTAGAACGTGGTTTTAGTAGGGCCTTTTGAATCCGGTACAGCAGCTCTTAGGCACATGGACAAGCACAGGCATTAGGGTCAGAAAGCGGGGTAGGGCTTGGATCCTGGGGCCATTCATTAAATGCTCTGATATTTACTTATCAGAATTAAATAAAATGCACAATTTAGATCCTCAGAGTTAAGCCACCTGTCAACTGCTGAATAGCTACATGCAGCTCGTGGCTACCATGTTGGACAGCATAGCCACAGAACAATTCCGTTATCACGGAAACTTCTGTTGGGTGGCAAAAATATATCACGAATAAAATACTTTAAGTATCAAAATTATCAAATAATTTTCAAGTAAATTAAGGGTGGTACAGAGTGATTTCTGGTTTTCTGGAGGACAAGGCGCCCTCCTTGTCCCTTCTGGTTCTAACTGGTTTCTGATTCCTCACGGCAGGGTGGGAGCGGGAGTGGGCAGCATGGAGTGGGTGTAGCCCGTGCAGGGGAACTCCGCAGCAGGCTCGTCATCATGTCTCTTGTTGGGGGACAGAGGAGGCGATGGAACAAACTGCTCCAAGGATGCGTCTGCCATCTTCTCCTCTGGGTCCTCCATGTTTGTTATCTGCAAATGGACCCACCCCCACCTCCACCCCCAAGCAAGGGGCCACAACTGGTCTGTGTCAGCTTAGCCTCTCTCCCACAACGGCTTCTTCCGACTCGACTCAGATGTGGAAGAAAGCACGTTAACTGTCATATGCAAACCACGGCAGTGTAGACTGTCAAATTTTTGCCAGAGACATTGCCCAGTTCATCCCCCAGTGTTCCTGAATAAGAGAAGGCACTGCCTCCCTTGTGGAAACAATATTCATAATTTATCGTATATACTTTTTTCCCCCCTTTGGCTACTGAGCACAGAGCAGCACCATTTGCTGCTGAGGAGAGAATGAAAGGTATTCTTACAGTCTGGGTATCTGAATTCTTCTCTCGTTTTAACTTATTGCTTACTGCACTTTAATCCATTTCAAAAAAAAACGAGGATGGTTATTAATTAATTGCCACAAGTGATTTCATTCCTTCTTTGCTAGTTTTTTTTTTTTTCCTTTCGTTTCCTGGGCAGATTATGTTTCTAACCCAGATAGTAAGCCTGCAAAATGCTTTTCTCTGGTTATAATGGAGACCGGAGAGCAGGTGAACGGTGATGAAGTAATCTGTTTATAGTGTTCAATCAACTAGTCAACCAGTACTTTCTGGAGACTGTATGTATGGAGTGTCGAGATCACCCCTGTCCAAAACAAACATAGTACAAGCTGCCTTATGTGATGGTTAACTCTAGTAGTCATGTTAAAAAAAAAAAAAAGTAAAAAGCATGTGAAATTAATTTTTAAAATGCATTTTATTTAACCTAAAATAGCCAAATTGTATTATTGCAACACAGAACCAATATTAAAAAAAATTGAGATATTTTACATTTCTGGCGCATCTCAGTTTGGATGCTACATTTTCAACAGTTCAAGTGAAAGATGCTCCTACCAAAACAAAAGAAAACTGGGTATAATTTACTATTTCTTCGGTTTTCAAATTGAAACTGAAATTAATTAAAATTGAATAAAATTACTCATTTCTCAGTCAGGCTGGCCAAATCCCAAGTGCTTCATAGCCACATGTGGCTAGTCAGATGGCACAGACCTAGATGCTCCGAGAGATACAATAAAGAGTAAGAGATAGCTCTCGCCTTTAAAGAGCTTCCAGCCCAACAGAAGACATGACATTCACATACCTACATATTATAATGCAATGCAGCATGAATCGATCGTCACAAGAGCACAAAACAATATGTGCAAGCCGTCAGAGCAAGGGTGTCATCTTTCTTTTGGCTTGGCGCAGTTTAAAAGTCATATTTACTGCTTTAAGAGATGTGATTGTTCCTAAACTCTTAAAGGTTCACAAACCCCAAACAAGCAGCGTCTGGCCTCAGCATGCCCCATACCTCTTGCTTAGCAGCCCCAAGCCCTGCACAAGTGTCAACCATCTGCAGAACCCTTTGTAGTTCATACCAAGTAGTCCTGGGCAGGGCACAGGCGGTGGCTGACCTTACTACGCACCAGAGCCCCTCCCGAGAGGCCTCAGAACCAACACGCCCAATGACCAGCTTCAGACCAAACCAGAGCACCACCCAACCACCTCCACAAAGGACATGCCCAAAGGGCAGACTGGCCAGGCACCAGAGCCCCACTAAAGTGAACCCTGTTCCATAGGATCCGCCCCTGCGCAATAGCTCCCCGACTGTAGTCATGGCCAGTCCTCACAACCAATTAGCCTGATAACAATTCCTCCCACTGATGTGCCAACAGCAAT
>NW_011888853.1:109194-117301 GCF_000151845.1 Pteropus vampyrus | reverse complement strand
CCATCTTCTCCTCTGGGTCCTCCATGTTTGTTATCTGCAAATGGACCCACCCCCACCTCCACCCCCAAGCAAGGGGCCACAACTGGTCTGTGTCAGCTTAGCCTCTCTCCCACAACGGCTTCTTCCGACTCGACTCAGATGTGGAAGAAAGCACGTTAACTGTCATATGCAAACCACGGCAGTGTAGACTGTCAAATTTTTGCCAGAGACATTGCCCAGTTCATCCCCCAGTGTTCCTGAATAAGAGAAGGCACTGCCTCCCTTGTGGAAACAATATTCATAATTTATCGTATATACTTTTTTCCCCCCTTTGGCTACTGAGCACAGAGCAGCACCATTTGCTGCTGAGGAGAGAATGAAAGGTATTCTTACAGTCTGGGTATCTGAATTCTTCTCTCGTTTTAACTTATTGCTTACTGCACTTTAATCCATTTCAAAAAAAAACGAGGATGGTTATTAATTAATTGCCACAAGTGATTTCATTCCTTCTTTGCTAGTTTTTTTTTTTTTCCTTTCGTTTCCTGGGCAGATTATGTTTCTAACCCAGATAGTAAGCCTGCAAAATGCTTTTCTCTGGTTATAATGGAGACCGGAGAGCAGGTGAACGGTGATGAAGTAATCTGTTTATAGTGTTCAATCAACTAGTCAACCAGTACTTTCTGGAGACTGTATGTATGGAGTGTCGAGATCACCCCTGTCCAAAACAAACATAGTACAAGCTGCCTTATGTGATGGTTAACTCTAGTAGTCATGTTAAAAAAAAAAAAAAGTAAAAAGCATGTGAAATTAATTTTTAAAATGCATTTTATTTAACCTAAAATAGCCAAATTGTATTATTGCAACACAGAACCAATATTAAAAAAAATTGAGATATTTTACATTTCTGGCGCATCTCAGTTTGGATGCTACATTTTCAACAGTTCAAGTGAAAGATGCTCCTACCAAAACAAAAGAAAACTGGGTATAATTTACTATTTCTTCGGTTTTCAAATTGAAACTGAAATTAATTAAAATTGAATAAAATTACTCATTTCTCAGTCAGGCTGGCCAAATCCCAAGTGCTTCATAGCCACATGTGGCTAGTCAGATGGCACAGACCTAGATGCTCCGAGAGATACAATAAAGAGTAAGAGATAGCTCTCGCCTTTAAAGAGCTTCCAGCCCAACAGAAGACATGACATTCACATACCTACATATTATAATGCAATGCAGCATGAATCGATCGTCACAAGAGCACAAAACAATATGTGCAAGCCGTCAGAGCAAGGGTGTCATCTTTCTTTTGGCTTGGCGCAGTTTAAAAGTCATATTTACTGCTTTAAGAGATGTGATTGTTCCTAAACTCTTAAAGGTTCACAAACCCCAAACAAGCAGCGTCTGGCCTCAGCATGCCCCATACCTCTTGCTTAGCAGCCCCAAGCCCTGCACAAGTGTCAACCATCTGCAGAACCCTTTGTAGTTCATACCAAGTAGTCCTGGGCAGGGCACAGGCGGTGGCTGACCTTACTACGCACCAGAGCCCCTCCCGAGAGGCCTCAGAACCAACACGCCCAATGACCAGCTTCAGACCAAACCAGAGCACCACCCAACCACCTCCACAAAGGACATGCCCAAAGGGCAGACTGGCCAGGCACCAGAGCCCCACTAAAGTGAACCCTGTTCCATAGGATCCGCCCCTGCGCAATAGCTCCCCGACTGTAGTCATGGCCAGTCCTCACAACCAATTAGCCTGATAACAATTCCTCCCACTGATGTGCCAACAGCAATTAAGGCTCAGCCACAACAGGAGGGCACACACAACCCATACAAGGGACACAGCTGGGGGACCCAGCTGTGTGAGCAGGGAGACTGTGCCACCGGGCCCCACAGGACACCTCCTACACAAGATCATTCTACCAAGACCGGAAGACATAGCAGCTCTACCTAATACACAGAAACAAACACAGGGAAGCAGCCAAAATGAGGAGACAAACATGTCTCAAATGAAAGAACAGAACAAAGCTCGAGAAAAAGAACTAAACAAAATGGAGACAAGCAATCTACCAGATGCAGAGTTCACAACACTAGTTATAAAGATGCTCAATGATCTCGGTGAGAACTTCAACAAAGAGATAGAAAACATAGAAAAGAACCAGTCAGAAATGAAGAATATAATAAGTGAAATGAATACATTCGAGGGAATCAACAGTATATTAGTTGAAGCAGAAGATCAAATCAGCGATTTGGAAGATAAGGTAGCAGAAAACACCCGGTCAGAACAGCAAAACAAAAAAAAGAATCCAGAAAAATGGGAACAGTACAAGGGTGTCTGGGACAACCTCAGTCATATCAACGTTTGCATCGTAGGGGTACCAGAAGAAGAAGAGAAAAGACAAGGGACTGAAAACCTGTTTGAAGAAATAATGACAGAAAACTTTCCTAACCTGGAGAAGAAAATAGACATACAAGCCTAGGAAGCGCAGAGTCCCCAAAAAAGATGAATACAAAGAGGCCTACGCCAAGACACATCATAATTCAAATGCCAAAGGTTAAAGACAAAGAGAGAATCCTAAAAGCAGCAAGGGAATAACAGTTTGTTACCTACAAGGGATCTTTCATACGCCTGTCAGCTGATTTCTCAACAGAAACTTTGCAGATCAGAAGGGATTGGCACGAAATATTTAAAGCGATAAAAAGCAAGGACCTACAACCAAGATTACCCAGCACAGCGATCATTTAGACTCAGAGGACAGATAAAGAGCTTCCTAGACAAGAAAAAGCTGAATTCATCACCACCAAACCGGTATTACAAGAAATGGTAAAGGGATTTCTTTAAGGAGAAGAAAAAGAACACCAAAAATATGGATAATAAAATGGCAATAAATACATATCCAGCAACAATTACTTTAAACGTAAATGGATTACATGCTCCAATCAAAAGACATAGGGTGGCTGAATGGATAAGAAAACAAGATCCTTACTTATGATGCCTACAAGAGACCCACTTCAAATCAAAAGATACACACAGACTGAAAGTAAAGGAGTGGAAAAAGATATTTCATGAAAATAGAAATGAGAAAAAAAAAAAAAGCTGGGGTAGCAATACTTATAACCAGACAAAATATTTTAAAATGAAGATTATATCAAGAGACAAAGAAGGACCTAGTAATTCTTCTTCTGGGTATTCAAAGAAACCCAAAACATTAATTTGAATAGACATATGCATGCATATGTTCATTGCAGCATTATTTTACAATAGCCAAGATATGGAAGCAACCCAAGTGTCCATCGATAGATGACTGGATAAAGAAGAAGTACATACATAAATGGAATATTACTCAGCCTTAAGAAAGAATGAAATCTCGCCATCTGCAACAACATGGATGGACCTAGACGTTATTATGCTGAGTGAAATAAATCAGACAGAGAAAGACAAATGCCATATGATTTCACTTATATGTGGAATCTTAAAAAAACAAAATAAATGAACAAACAAAACAGAAACAAACTCATGCAGAGAACATTTTGATAGTTGCCAAATGTGAGGGAGTTGCGGGGGGGTGAGTGGAAAGGGGGCGGGGCTTGAGAAGTAAAGGTTGGTCGTTTCAGAATAGCCACGGGGATGTGGAGTACCGCATAGGGAATATAATCAGTAATGTTTCCATCACTCTGGCGTTACACGGGTGCTGGATTTATCCAGGTGATCCCTTCGTGGGTTGTATAGATGTCTAATGATGATGTTGTACCCCTGAAGCTAATGTAATATTGTATGTCAACTGTAATTAAAAAATAAACAATTATTTTAAAAAACCGCACAAAAACAAAAAAACAGTCACAACTGAACCCAGGCTTGTAGGGACTGGTTGCCAGCGTTTCCATGGCAGCAGGGATGCCTGCCTTGGGGCAGGCAGGAAGGGAGGGTCAAGGCCACTGACTAGAGACCAGGCTGTTTTCTTTCTTCCTGTTAGCGAGGTAGCCGGAAGGCAGTGGGTAGCCACAGGCAGTGGGTAGCCACAGCACTGACCCGCCTCCGCGTGTGCGGCGCAGCTCGGTTTGTATCAGGAGTTGTCTCTTCTGCTAGAATTTTGTCAGCGCTGCTCTGCTCAGCCAGGCGGCTCCATCCTAGGCCAAGGCTGCAACGAGAAATACCTAGAGACCCTGTCTGCCTCCTGGAGAAGCCTCACGGAGGGCAGTTCCTTCTGCAGACGGGCCAGCAGCTGCCGACTCGTGCATCAAAGACATCATTATGTCACTAAGTGAGAATTCCAGAGTCCCACGTGACCCACGCTGGCTGTACGATGACCTTTGTCAGTGGGAGAGTTTACCAAGAAACCGTCTCATGTGCCACTGAGTCTCCCCTGTTGAGGTGGCCTTACTTGTTCAGAAGCCGTAGCACATAACACGTCTAATCAGTTGATAACATTTGAGTTGCATCCTTTATTATTATAGGATAATAATAGCTCATTCGTATTCATATATGCTAATTTTAGTGCACGTTAATTATATATTGAATATGTCCCTGTTTATTCTATTTTGTCTCTATTCCCTTGATCGCTGTTATGGTGTGGAGTTGAAAATAATTAAAATGTTACTTGTGTTCTGCAAATAACAATTAACCAAGGCTGAATTCTGAAATCAAAATTCCATTTCCTTCCCCTTTCTCTGATTAAATACAGTGAGCGAGATGACACTTCAATGTACTTCTGTGTCTTTTCCTCGCTCTGTTGGTTTGTCTCACTTTTCAGGGTGATGACTGCCGGCTGAGCTGCCCACTTAGCATAAATGTGCCATGACTTGACTTCAGTGACTTCCATTGTTTTTGCCTCCCACCTTGTTGGCATGGAGATCCATCCAGAGGTGATGCACTCAGCATGAAGGTCGGGGAGAGGAAAGGAACATACAGGTTGCTCTCCGCAGAATACACAAGGGGCTGGAGCTTCTGCCCAGCTCAGCCCGTGGAAGCCCCTGGGGGCTCGTGAAGGACCTGCGCTTCCTCCAACGCCTAGGCTTCCAAGCCACTTCACACCACCAGTTGGTTCTTCAGTGGTTCAGCCCTTGGGGGAACCGATGACCCCGTGGCCTGTGTTGTTTGACTGTCACTTGCCTGAAGGGGCAGCATCCCATCTTCTCAGACTCTGGTCCTCATGGGTTGTGATTCTGCCTGCTCCTGCCTTGGGTGGCAGGTATTGGGAGCATGCGTTTGGTCCCCTTTCTGTTTGCCTTGGATCTTGTGCCAAAGCTTGCCACGCACCGACGTCCTATAAAGTACTAGAGCATAGCATCTCCCCCTGCCCCCCAAGCTCCTCCTCCTACTTCTTATCTCTCCTAAGCCTGGGAGTGCCCCGAAGCGGTTGATCTTTGCAGCCCATCATATTAGGCTCCACTCTCAGCCTTGTGGACTATTGATCCCTCAGCTCCAGCAAAGAGGCTATTGCAAATGGCACTGCAGTGAAGGCAAGCAAACTGACGCCTTTCCACTTAGTCATTCTACTCCAGGGACAAGGAACAGGAGCAGGATCTCAACAGATCCACCCTGTTGATGGGCCACTGACAAAAAAAAAAAAAAAAAAATTACGATAAAATAACTCAGAGTTCATGAAGACAATATTTGGAAATTGCCTCTGAATGCTAGCGATTTAGCCACATTCCCCATAACCATGGAGAAGGGAGAGTCGGGAGTCAGAATCCGTAGTTTTTATCTGATTTCGAAAAAAACTTGACTGCGTGATTGTGTGTGTGACAGTTTCTCCCCCGCTGTGGTTTCTAGATTCGGGAAGGCAGGTACATCATTCCGGCCCCACCTCCTTGCTCCCAGGTGATACGAGATACCATGCAGCCGTGGACAGCGGCCTGCTTGAGAATTAAAGGTAGCAGATAGGCAGCTGCTGTCCTGCCGATCGGACAGGCAGTTAAAAGCTTCCTTTAGCTGCCGAGCTCTCTCTGCATTCAGCTCTCTTTGGCTCTGATTCAAGTTCAGAGCTGTCACTTCCAGATATCTTGTTCGTTTGCTCCTCTTCTGTATAGTCTGTGCCTTCCTGGCACAGGGATGCTAGGGAAGAGGTGGGGTCATGCTGATGGAAGGGGAAAAAAAATCTCCGAATCCTGTTTCTGGGTCGCAAACTCTTCTTAAATGTCAGTACAGCCATATAGGCATGTTCTCTCATCTTTTGATCGAATACTTCTCTCTGGCAAAGCCATTCATTTATAATCACAGCGGCATCTTAGCTCTCCTTTCCGTGACCTGTTCTGAAGGGTCGGCCTCCCCTTCACGCTAGAGCCACATAGGGCTTTTCTGTCGGAAGTGGGGCTTGTGGGACAAGCTGGTTGATGACCTGAGTCACGAGCCCTGCAGAAGACAGAGGAATGAGCCAAGGGGAGGAGCATAGAAAGGTGGAAATCCAGGCACAAAGACTCGTGAGGAGAGGGGGTGTGTTTGGGGTGTGGTGAGGATATTGGGGCTGTGCACCTTTACCTGGTCCTTGGGCTCTGCCCTGTGAGGGACCCGTGGCTGTACCCTGCCTCGTGTGACCCTCGAGGACTCTGGGTAAGCTGGCTAGGTTTTACCTCCCGGTAATTCTGAAGAGCGCCCTGTTGCTTAGAGACAGGAGATGGTGCCTGGAGAGAAGATAAGGTTGTCATGGAAACCAAGCCACATATTCCCTTGTTTTTCTTGGGGTTGCTGGACAGAAGAGTAAGGGATTTTGTTCTGACAGCTCGAAGAAAAGTCTCTTCCTTTCTGTCTGTGTGTTAAGCAAATTAATGTATCGTCCAAGACACAGCCGAGTTAGTGCCCGAGCTGACAGAGCAGTGTTGAGTTTCGCGTCAGTGAGCACTTTCCGATATAGAAGGAAGCGGCCATTTTGATCCTGATTTTTTTTTTTCAGGCGTGTGGACCCCAGGACCCACTATTATACAACTTAGCTCGATGGAATTCTGAGTTTTCATTTATCACCCCGACTTGGCTGTTCTCATGGCATTGTGGTTCTCTTTTGGTAGATGCAAAGCAACAGCATCACCCTTTTCTGTTCTCCATCATTGATTATCTGCATGTTTCGGATGGCGGTAATCAATAAACCTAGATATCTTTCTGTTACTCTGGTGTTTGTGAGTCAGAAACAAATATTTTTCTTGGTCATCATCTTCAAGGGATTCCATGTTGAAGCCACAAAATGTCACGTCTCCTCTATACTATGGGTCGCTGTCTGAAGCATGGGAGGGGGCCCAGTCCAGAAGAGGTACCCCAGATGCCCCCCACCGGTAAGGGGTTCTTTTATCAGTGGTAGCAGTTGCAGCCCCTGAGGTTAGAAGCCTGCTGGGAGCTTGGAGTCGTCTGTGCACGTGTGTGTGCGCGCGTGCGTGTGTGTCCGCCTGTCACCTATGGCTGCATACCTTTTCCCAGCTGTCTGTTAGAATTAAGAAACGGGTCCGTGGCCTGCCTCCTTTTCTCCCTCCCTCTGGCCTGCGTGTCCCTCCGAGTGGCACCACGAGTTTGCTGAGTCCGTCTGACCTGCTTCCTGGGCCGTCCCCTGACCTCACACGGATCTTCTGCTCTGCTCGGGGACATTCCTAAACTTGCTCGGTTCTGTCCTTTTACTGAGCTCTCAGGCTGTTTCCGACCCCAGCTGTCCATGGAGGGGTGGGAGGGTTGCTCCACCAAGTGACCGGGGCTCAAAACGCAACCACCGTGACACCGCTGACTGGGAGAAAGGGTGCCCGGAACACAGAGGGGGAAGCAGGTGACTCGTGAGGGGTGCGAGTACTGTGGGGGGCTGGGGAGGAAGGGCCGACCGGGGTGGTTAGACGGCAAGAGATGCGTAAGGTTTTGAAACCCATGGAAAAGGGAAGAGAGAGGAGGGCCCCGAATCTTTCCAGAACGCATGGCACGCGTTGCTCTTGGCCAAAGTGCCCCTCATGGGGCAACACACTGTTTTGACCTTCAACGCAGTGCTGTGGCCATGCTTTCCAGATTTCTTCCCATGATCCCCCTCTCCCTACCCAGCACCCCGTTGCCCTGTCATTCACACACTCTGGCCTTCATGAAGGATGACCTGCGGGGAATCCCCGTGATCTGATTTTTCTAGAAGCTGTCACACCCCCGCCCTCCGCTTCTTCCTTCCTTTCCCTCTGC
>NW_011888853.1:88800-107579 GCF_000151845.1 Pteropus vampyrus | reverse complement strand
ACCCCTCGCCCGTGTGGCCTCATCTTCACTAATTACATCTGCAACGACCCTACGTCCAAATAAGGCCACGTCCTGAGGTTCCGGAGTTAAGGCTCTGACACAGGAATTTGGGGAGAGGGTACAGTTCAGCCCATAACATCCTTTCAGGGAGAACAGACAACGGGTATGTACCCTGCCTTTTAAAAACTCGTAATACAAATATAAGCCAAATAAAATCTAAATAATCACTCAGATGAGTATATTGATAGCATGACAATCTGTAGGTGACACGAAGCTGCGAGGGACAGATAATTTATGGGAACAGGTCATTTGTGAGATGAGTAAGTCATTAAACCAAAAGATGTCAACATGCTGGAATTCTCATGGGCTCTAATGAGATGAAAATGAGCAGAAACAGGGACCTAAGTAGAGTCCCAAAATTAGATCTCTTCAAGCAAGTGATAAAAGCATATTCAGGAGCAAGAAAATGAATCTGAGTTTTAGATCAATAAGAAACACAATCATTCAATCATTTATTGATTGAAATATTCGCTGCTCACCACCTCCCTGTGAGGCATGAAGTCGGCCTGAGAATCTGAGTCAGCCTCGGGACCTGGTTCCTCCCAGGGCTTCTGCTCCATCTGCGGTCCCTTGTCCACTCTGGGAGGTGGGCACCCTGCCCCAGGTCCCCAGGGATAGGAGAGAGCCCCACACCCTTGGGCTCGCAGACAAGAACCTATGGCGCGCCTGGCTGGAAGCTGGAAGATGGAGATGCTAGCTAAGATGACTGGACCTTTCAGGGTGGAGAAAGAGGATGTAGTCCCGACTACTTGATGTCTCAGAAGGACCGCCTTGTTCTTGGGTTTGTAGGACAGTATAAAGAACCTTTTCACAGTTAGAACTGACTGAAACTGAATTACTCTAGTCTGTCCTGAGAGGTAAAAGCATCATCATTACCAACATAACCAACATCTGTTGAGCACTTACTATGTGCCAACCTGCTCTTAGCCCTTCCCACGGAAAGAGACCCCAAGATCTGCCATAGCAGCCATTCCTACACCTGATGGAATACAACTGGCTCCTAAGAACGCTTGAAGTCAGAAAACACTCGTGATCCAGCTAATTACTTTCTTGCCCAGACCAGAGTTTGGAAGGAGCTGGTTACTTGGTTTTTAGTGGATTAGCAGTAATGTTTCTTTTGGAAAAAGGACTCTGTGCTTGATATCTCTCCCCTTAAGCTCAGGCTGGGCCGTGGTCTATGAAATCTAATCTCTGCCACCAGGAAAGGATTATTTATTTAAAGGCTTCGCTGAAATCCATTAGGCACTCTGGAGCGTTAGTCGGGGATGATAGATTTTATAGCGGTGCCATCGACTCTCAGGGTTTGTTAAATCTCACATGCGCCCTGTCTCCATGGGCAGCCACGGAGCGAAGGGCTTAGGTGCCCCGCCCCCAGCCGTAATTGACAGAGCATCTGCAGATCTGGATGTCCTCCTCCTCCGCCTGGAACATGTTCTTCGACCCCCATTGCTTTCCTTAATATGCTAGTTTTGCTCTCGTAGATAATTTGCAAATGCTCTTCAAGCAAGTGTGCTACCACTTTCCAAATGTTTTACTTCTAATTAAGAAAGGGAATTGGATGTACTCTTGCCTGGCTGATTTTTTTTTTTTTTTTTTTCCCTCTCTGGCACAGGGGACCGGGTTGGGAAGGAAAAGCAAAAGAAATAGCTGGGAAATGTTTTTAAAAACCAACTCTCTGCTGCTACCAATGATCAGAGCTGTGTCCTGGAGTTCTCTCTTATTAGAGGCATAGAGATCCCTAAGTTCAAGTCCAGTCTGAGGAGGACTGTCCTGGAAATATAACTGCACTCTATAACTGGGCAATCACCTTTAAGAACTTCTCTCGGCCCACAGAACTGTGGGCAGGTGATTTTTTTTTTTTTTTTTTTATTTACACCTACAGCAAGCACCTGTTCTTCCTAGGTGGTCTCCCATTCAAGTACTAACCAGCCCCAACCCTGCTTAGCTTCCAAGATCAGACATCAGGCTTGTTCAAGGTGGCATGGCCATAGACCATGGACCGTGGCTCCACTGGGGCACGAACCCAGGACCTTCTGCATGTAAAGCAGATGCGCTAACCGCTACACTATGGAGCCAAGTCTGGGCAGGTGACTTTGAATGAAGGACGTAGGACTTTGAAGACCAACGTATAATGCCCCTCACTACCCCACCCCCATCCTCTGATGTTCCAGGTAGAATAAGAGGTAGATTGCATTTACAGAAAACCCGACACAGTGGTTCCTTCTCTCATTTAAAAGCAATGCAGACACAGGCCGCCCAGCATAGGCCTAGCAGCCACGAAACACCTTGAGGAACCTGGGCCCCTTTTCCTCCTCCGCTCCACGCAGGATCTAATCTTTCAAGCTGCCTCGTAACCCAAGATCGCCGTTGGCGCTCCGGTCATCACTCCTTCCTTCAGATAGTCCTGTGGAGGACAACTCCAAACTCTGGCTTTGCCTTCTGGAAGGTGCTAGCTCACAGTGTTCTCTTGCTCTAAGGAGAGTGGGGAGAAAAGACATTGGGAGGTGGCAGCAGCTTCTGCCCCCCACACAGGGTTCACGCAGAGAACCAGTGATGTGCCCACGTAACCTTTTGGGAAGGGGCCCCCATTCGAGACCTGTCCTTGTAGACGTGCCAGCGCAGTGGTGACGAGCGCCCCTGGCTTTGAATCCGGGCTCCATTTCTCCCATGTAAAGTGTAGCTGGTTGTCATTGTGTCGTGGCGTTCCCGTGGCCGGCCAGTAGTCTACATCCCAGAACCTGTCTCCTGTCTCCTGTCAGTATCGCGCTCTTGCCATGGCCTCCTCGTGGGCCTGCTGCACCCCCACTGCTGTCTGGGTTGCACCTTTCTTATTCCTTCCTTCCGGAACCCTCTGAGCGTGTAGAGTGAAATCATAGAACAGCTTTATAGTCTCACGTCACTGTGTAGCTGCTCTGCTGGTTCTCCCTTTCCCGCCCTGGCTGATTCCCTGGGCAGCTACCTGGACTTCCCGGTCAGTGTCAGGTTCATGAGCGCTTTCATTGCCACGTTCAATGCCGAGGAGCCAGTCGGCTAGAACCTCCATCTCTCGTTGAGTACAGCGGTCTCTTCTCCACCACCAACTCCTGTTCCGATCGGCCTCAGAAGTCCACAGTGGGTCAGGAATGAGCGGACCCTCTTCTCCTCGTCATTTCTTTTTTTTTTTTTACCCCCTACCTTGCTCATCTTGCTGATTCCTTAGGATCGAAGGAAGAACGAAAGAAAGTGGTGATGGGGGCTGTGTTTGGGTGATGGGTACCCAAAAGCCCTCCCTGAGGGTACAGTTGTGTTTGAGTGTACCGTCCTCAAAGCAGATTCTCAAGCGTGGACCCTTTGCCTCCCGGAGTTATCATTTGGAGGGCTCTTCTGAGCCTCATGTCACTATCCATGTGGGCAGGTCACCCTGTAACAACCACCTAGCAGTGTGCCCTCCAGTGGTCCTCTCCACACAGATGCCATCAGAGTCATTTGCCCCTGAAAGCAGACCGCGCAGAGGTGGACCTTTATAGATTGTCTGTATCTAGTCAGCTCTGCTCTCTGCCCTGGGGAAGTTCATGCTATTCCTAGGGTCGCCCCCTCTCCTCAGCTGGCCACTGGAGTTGTCCCAGCCACCTTCTCTCCTGGGGACTCATCCAAGAGGTGTTCAGAGAGCTGGGAACTGTGCCAGGTCCTGCAGGCTTATCTCTGGGAGTGACCCCTCTCTTGGCCCGAGTGGGGAGAAGTTCCTTCATCCTCAAGGCACACTCTGGGAACTCTCTGAGTGGGTCCTCAATATGGTCATCCTCCTTGCTCACCCCATGGGACCAATGGGAAGCAGCACCATTTGGTGGGGGACTACCCCTCATTAGGACCTGCACAGAGTGTCGGGCACCTTCGTGCAGACCCGTGCTGTCCAGTGAGACACTTGACAAAGATGAGAATATTCAGTACTTGCAGCGTCCAGTAGGGAAGCCACGAGCTACCATGTTGAATGTGCAGTCTTGTTTAATTCTAATTAATTTAAACCTAAATAGCCGCACACGGCTGCTGTGTCAGACAATGCGGTTTTAGAACCAGCGGGTAACACTAGCTGTTTTTCTCAGCAACAGCTTTGAGACCAGGTCAGTTTCATTATATGTCTTGCTCTGTTTTTTAAAGAAAGTCATTCTCAAAGCCTCCTTACCAACCATGAATAAGTAGCGCTGTCCGTTACAAATTTTAAATTTGGTTCCCAAAGCCACACTCTTAGAGAAATCGACTTTAGTTGATGGGATGTAGATGTCCTTCCATGCAGCCTTGACTAGAGGCATTTTTGAAGTCTTAGCTCTGGCATATCTTTTGACCACCTGCTAAAAAGAAGCCCATCGCTTTCCTGGCAGAGGTGCTCCCCACAGCGCCATAATGGGCTGGGCCGTCAGCCTCTGCGTTCCTCTCCAGGAATGCTCGGTAGATTGGATGCTGCCAAGAGCCGCACATGATTCTGGCATCATCCATGATTCCAGAGGGGGCAGAACTAGTTCCAGAGTGTGATACTTGAGTGCGGTTGAACTTACATCAGGTCCAGCATGATGCAGAATCCTGCCAATTTACCAGGTTAATCTGGTACGGTCTACAGTAGCAGAAAATTAAGATTATGATTCTGAATGTGCAATAGTTCTGCTTATTTTAGTTAGAGGAAAAGAATGTCTTATTAGACTAAGAAAATCTAGTTTTTTAGAAGGCTTCAAAATGAATTTAGTTTTATTACTTCAACGTATAAATTAAGGTCCCACGATGGACTAGAAAAGAATTATATGTCAGCATTCTTTGGTTGCAAGCAACAGAGGTCAGCTCCGGCCGACTTAATCGTATCAAAGAGTTTGTCAGAAGTATAAGAAGTAACTCAAAGACTCAAATGGAAATTGGAATAGCCAGGCTTTGGGAGACCAATAGCAAGGCCCCCTAAAATCTATGATGCGAGTTAATGGATAGTCTCTTCAAAGGGCTGGCCAAAGTATGACCCAAGAACAGCCATTTTTCTATCTTGTATCATTCAGCTCAAAGTTCAGTTCTGGAAGAGAAAAATCTGATTGTCTTAGTCTGGCGGGGAATTTCTCAAAGAAAAGCCTAGTGTTCCTGTCTGCAAAAAGAGGGGTTAGGGATGCTGAACTCTCGTCCCCCCTCCCTCGGCCAAACGCAGTGCCTCTTTAAATAGTATTTTCATACACGGGAAGGAATTAGAGAAGCAGGCTTTGTGTTTATCGTTGCATTTTTCATCTGTGTATTATAGAACAGTAAAGTTCATCATATAAATGGGACTTTGGAAATTAGTTAAACCTAGTAGGCTCTCTGTACGGATCAAGCAACTGGATGACGTGTCCAGAGTTCCACATCCAGGTGGTGGCAGAGATGGGACCAGAAGCAGGTCCCCTGATACCGTGTGATGTTCCTGCTGCTATAGGATTCTGCCCCACACATCAGCAAATGTTTCTGAGTCACTCGAAAGCACTTTATCTCCTTGTGTGGTTAACCGTTCCATTTGCGATCTTACAGATGCAATCAAATTGCTTAGGCATCTTTATAACGGATTGTATCCAACCCTGGACTCTATATTCTAAATCACTCAAGTTCACATTAATTTTTATTGTTGCTCTGATTTTAAACAGCAGCCAAAATGTCTAGGGTACAATGGCCATGATTGTTAAACTTGACAATGGTGGAAGATCTGCCAAAGGAAAAAGCCTGCCAGCCCATCAAATTGGCTGCTCTTAAAAGTAAATGATCTCTGGTTAAATTAAGATGACCTTGGGAAGCAGCTTTCTCTCCAAATGTAATATGTTTAGTTTTTTTTTCTTTCTTTTTTTTTTACCCTGGCGAAAGGAGGTATAATATCATATCTACTAAGGCAATGTTTGGGCTGTGGGGAAAAGGCATTTTATTTAGGGGCCCATTAAATTGGCTGGTAGAGATGGTAACTCTCTCCAGAGCTTTGTATTGTTAAGCAGCTTTGCTGATAGCATTTTTATCATGGATGCAATTTCATAGCTTTATAGATAGATAAAAGACTTTGCTTTAGATCCAATATATTTTATGGCAAAATAAGACTATTTTATCTAACAGTATCTGCTAGATTCATCTCACTGAGCTAGTCGAGTGCAAAAGACATGGGCAATGTGGTCTCCCACCGCTGAGACGTTATCAGGCGGTCAGTGGTGGGAGGGTGAGAGCAAAAATCTTTGTGTCTGATTGAGAAGGAGGAAAGAGATAGAGTAGCTTTTGCATTGAAAAAGAATCTCGACTTTTCCCTTGTGGGCAAAGAATTTTAGAATTGGGATGGACCTCGAGGATAAGGTAGATCGCCCCCTTCATTTTAAGAGGAAATGGAAACTTAGAGAAAGTGTGACTTGCCAAAGATCCCCCCCTCTGACAGCAGAGCAGAGGGAGGAAGAATTGAGTTGTGTATTTTAGTTACAACATCTCAATGACGATACCTCTGATACACAAAGATGCCTGGCCCTTCCCTTTACTTCTATAATCCCGGTAAGTTTCTATAAAAATAGTATGTCCTTTTTTACCTAGAAAAGATTTTCCCACAAAGCTTAAAAATTACAATCGGTGATATTTTTCTTTTTTAAAAAAATTATATTATAACATGTATAAGAAGCCAAACCTTAAATATACAGCTCAAAGAATTTTTATATACCTGTTCATCCCTGTAACTGCTGTTCAGATTAGAGCACAACTCATCTCCAGCATCTCAGAGGCACCCTCATTCCCTTCCCAAGCCAGAACTTCCTCTAAGAGATCACTGCTGTTCTAACTTATTTTACCATAGATAGATAGGTTTTTCCTGGTCTTGAATATCATTTAGTGGAATCATACCAGATGTTCTCTATCTGGTTTGTTTCATTTTGAGATTCATCCATGTGTGTTGCATTAATTGATTTTTAAATTTTTGCTTATGTAGCGTTCTGTCGTATTTGTACGCTGCCCTTTATTTGTTCTGCTGTGGATGGATACTGGGGCATTTCCATTTTAGGGCATTTAGGATAAAACCACAATGAATGTTTTGTACAAGTGGCCTTTTTTAGTGGACATGTGGACTCATTACTGTACGTGTGTGGACCTAGGGGTGGGATTGCTGGGTCATAGGGTAGGTATATGTTTAGCTTCAGTAGACCAGGCAGTCCTGTTTTAGAACTGGAACAGACATTTTCTTACCATAGTACTTGGAGGTTATTTCTACTGGTGTTTTCTCCCTTGAAAAACAAAACGGGACAAAACAAAAAAAAATATGGAGGCTTAGAATAGTTGAGCAGACTTCTGTTCAATGTGGCAGATTCAACACGGTCATTTCTGCTCCTTCCCCAAATCCCACTAACATGACAGTAAGGACTTGAAAATAAATACCTCTAAGGACAAAGACCTGGAGTGGTGAGAGGTCAACAGATGTCTGGAATATGGACAGCAGATGAAAACGTGCTAGTCGATCGACTCGGAGTGGAGAAGGACCCAAGCAAAGGGAAGGGAAGCCACTAAGAAGCCAGCCAATGTGTGCTGCGCCTCTCCCTGGGAGCCTCGAGAGAGCAAGGCGTCACGTCAGGCCGGGCGTAGAGCAGGGAGCAGATGGGACAGGCAGCGGGGCAGTCCATTGCCATCGTATTGGGAGTATTCAGATCTTTATTCCACGCCAAACAACTAGACCATCGCCTTTCCTACAACACGGCAGGAAAAACATTTGTTCTTCAGATAAACGAACCCGGAGGGGCACCTGGGTAATGAATTGCCAGCTTGAGAGGCCAGAAAGAAATAAAGAACGAGGTCGAAGTTGATACAGGGAAAAGTTTAACCAAGAGCATATCGTGTCCTCCAGGGAAGGAAAGAAAGGACTCTCTGGTGGAGAAACCAAAGGCTCTTAGACAAATGACCTTCAGACTCTGACACTGGGGAGTCAACCTACCAAAAAGATGGCTTGATGCTTAGCCCCCCTGGATCTTCATCCACCACCCAACAAACCCCATCCGTATTGGGCTTCCAGTGAGCTTCGTCATGCCTCGCGATGAAATGCGACTGGACAGCCCAACTTCCTGGCTTCTGAGGAATGGCTTCCTTATGAAAAATAAATACCAAAAACTAATTTGGAGATAACAGAAACAATGCACCGATCACAAAAAAAAATAAAATATAAAATAAAAAAACCAAAAGATTCATTTTCTCAGAGGGAGAAAAAAGACACTCAATAACAAAAAGGGACGATCAGATAAAGAAGGAGCTCTTGGAAATTGAAAATGAGATAGCTAGGTTTGAAAAACAGAAGGAATTAAAAGGCAAAGTCCAGGAAATTGCTGAAGAAAATAGAATCAAAGACACAAGGTTGCAAAACGTGAGAAAAGAAGGTAGGAAGACGAGCAGATGGATCCGGTGGGATCAGCTCCTGGCTAGTCGGCATTCCAGAAAGGAAGAGCAAATGGAATTTTGAAAGTGGTATAATGAAAATTTCCCCAAACCAAAGTAGATGCATTTTCCAGACCGGAAAGGCCTCCTGAGTGCGCCAGCCCAATAAATAAAAGCGGGACCCTTGCTAAGACATGTCATCGTGAAACTTTAGAACGACATCATTAGAGTTTGCAGAAATTGGGAAACGGTTTGGAATCAGAAACGCACCAAACATCTCCACAGCAGCGCTTCAAGCCAGAGGGTGACGGAAAGAGGCCTTCAAGATCCCGAGCTTCCAGCTCTCCAAGTTCGGAGGGAACATGATTTCACACCTAGATTTTTCTATACCCGGTCACCAATTCACCCACCTGTGACTCGGTTGGATGAATTATGTGTACTGTGATCGGTTTAGCCTTCCCCAAACCTTTCTTCCAGTATTCCCTGGATTGATTAGGATCCCCCACTCTCAAAACCCCATCCTTGAAGGTCCTCATCTAAATCCCTTCTCTCCCGGCCACCTTGCTAGAAGATGGAAGGAGAGACGGTCAAGTGCCCTCTACCGGGCAGGTTGCCTCATTGCTCATAACACCCCGTACTCCAGATGCGGATGCCGAGCCTGCAGAGCCCCTAGCAGCAGAGCGGGCTCGGCTTTCCTCGGCATGTTGTTGTTCGTCTTTATCATTCTCCACAGTCGTAAAGTCTCGCAGGCTGCTTTGGATCATGGTTATCCGTGCGGGTGTGAATCTTACGTGCTCAGTCAGATCGTTAACTCCTGGTGGGCAGGTCCTGGTTTGGAATCAGGCTGTCCCAGCGTCCTGTCCTGCACAGAAACAGCTGGTCAGCGTGAAGGCACCCTGGAGACGGCTCTGTTCTGAGCACTCTTGGATGAATCGCAAATTTGGCCTGTGACACCTGCCACTTTGCATTGTATCGTCATTTGCCCTTTAAAGAATGTGTGCGTGGTTTTCCCAAGTAACTTTGGAAATCAGGGACTCGAGTGTCTTTCTGTATACTGAGCTCTCGCAATGTCTCGCACAAGGTCAATGCTAAGTCAGTAGTGAGTAGGATGCCGTGATGCCACTGGGTTTGAAGGTGTGGGCTCACTCTGCACACAGTGTGTCCCCTCCAGGGCCTCTGCCTCCTTCCCTCCCCTCATCTCGCATTTCCCCTTGGGAAGGTGGAAGTTCCTGCCTGCAGAGGCCACATCTCGTCCCAGGCTGCTCTCTAATTGCTCATGACCACTCAACTCCACGGGGAGTGTGTACTTCCAAGAATCTGGAACAGGGGTGCTGGGAGCAGGGAAACTTGTCACACGGCAACGGCTAGCTAATACAGAGAGGCAGAGAGATTGGCAGGATGAAGGGGCACTTGCTCGAGGATGTGAAAGTTGCAGTGAGACCTGAAGATAGAGAAGGAACTGACCAAGTGACGAGGCGATAGGTTGGGGGTGGGGCAGGTGTGCCAGGCCAAGGGCAGAGCGTGCACGGGGGCCGTGCACCAGGAAGGGGCGAGATGAGACGCAGGAAGAGAAGGGAGCAGAAGTGGCTTGAGTCGAAGCTGGCCATGTAGGCGGGGGACAGGGCACCAGGGCCTCGGGGGCCGCCCTAAGTATTTCGCATTTCATCTTGGGTGTAATGGGGAGTAAAGGGGGTTTTAGGCTTGCTTCATTTAGAAGCACGGGCCTGTGAATTTCCTCTTTCTAGGTGAGGGTGTTGCATCCCACTGTGAGCAGTCTGTGCTCACTGTTGCGAGGTGCAGTCTCATTCCCCCGGGATGGGTGAGGGTGCTCCCGAGAGGACCCTGTGAAGCTCAGGCACCGCGGGATGCTAACAACGACCTAAATTTCAAAGGCCGCTGGAGGCAAGACCGTGGGTCTCTCAAGCTCCCTTCCAGCCCGAAGACTGTCTTTTTCCCGTGCGCCAGGGCTGCCGTGAGAGGAGAAAGGATGTAGGATCCAGGCTCTGAGACTGCCAAGGTCAAGCCCGAGCCGTCATCGCGGAGAAGCGCAACTTGTCCACCCCATCGCTTATTCCCGTGCACCTTATTCCATTAATTCAAGCAGAATAATGTGCCCACCGAGGGGCATGTTCCCCTTTAAAAGATAGAAATCTATTACCCTTAATCCTTTTCCTCCCTTATCCGTTCTCATAATTCATTCTGTCATCAAATTCTATGTATTATGTTTAAAAGAATCTGTCCAGTCTAGGGGTTTGGAATATAAATGTCTCGGTGGACCAGGCAATTCACGTAAATAAGGCCGGCTAGCCAGCTAGTCAAAGATAGTAGGGAGGGGTGGGGCCTGTGGCTAACTGGACATGCTTGCCCAGCTACAGGACTTCCTAACGTGTGACTGCTGTGTTCTGTCTGTGGCCCCTGTTTGGTTAGCACCGTGAGAATCTGCATCCGATCGGTGAGCCTCCTCCTTCTCTGTCGGGCTGTACATTTCCCTCGTGTCTGGAAGTTTGCTGTACACTCTGTCCTTCTAGCTTTGCCCACACTCTGTCCCCAGAATCATCTTCGTAAAGTAGCAGATCTGCTCATCAGTTCTCCACCGAGGGCCTCCGCTGACTCGCCGGGTCCCGCCGGATGCAGTCTAGGCATCTCGGAGACGAGGCGCGAAGGCCCGCTGGGACTCCCCGCAGACACTCCATTCGTGTTTGGATTCCCCTGCTCAGCTGAGAGCTTGCAGAATCTCCTCGTTTCGATGCTGGCTTTGTGCACCTGCCGCCTGGCACAGTCCTGGTGAAGAGTCAGTACTCTTTGCCGAGTGAACGAATGTGCTCACGAACCACTGCCCTGGACGGAGTCCGCAGCCTCCCTGACCCCTGACCCAGCCGGCTGCCTTACTGGGGGTGCATTGGCCCAGGGGGGATTGTGGCAGTTGCCACGGTGGGGTACAGTGCGGTTTGATGAGTGGCAAGCCAGAGACAGGAAAGGATGGTAATTAAGACTGGAGCACGGCCTCTGGAACAGGTGGACCTGGGTTCAGATCCTGACTCCGTCACCTCCTACCACGAGACCTTCTGTATTCAGAGGCCTGTATTCGTGCTGCCCTGATATCTTTGAGCGTCAAAGGGCCCCAGAGTTGTAGCCGTGAGCTCCTCGCTCTTGTCAGATAACACTCTCCGAACCCAGTGGGGTGGGGGTCCCTATCGGCCAGGCCGGCTGCGCCCCGCCTGGTCCTCAGCCTGGTGGTTTTACCTCCCTGCCAGCTAGCGGAACTAGTCACACAAGCCACTCACGTCCTCCCTGAGGAATCAAGAGCCGCCTCCCCCTGTGATCACGGCAGGGCCTGCTTCCCACAGCCCCTTCGGTTCACTTCGTTCCCAGGTACAAGCCCCAAGTGGCCCTGCGTGGCATGTGGTGTCCCCCTGCCCTGGCTGTGCGCATATGTGACTAAAATACTTCTGCGTCATGTCTCCAGTGTCAGGCATCCTGTGCTTGGCCATCGCACACTAGTCGGGGTGGGGGATCCCTCTTTCGTCGCCAGGGTGATAGGAGGTGGTCAGAACACAATGTGAAAATGACCTCACCTCTGTGTGCCTCAGCTTCTTTCTCTGTAAAATGAGAGGTTATTGTGGTACCTGCATCCTAGGGTTGCCATGAGCGTTGAATGACGTAAGATCTATGAAGCACTTAAAACAGTGCCTGACTCACAGGAAGCACTGTGTAACTGTCTGCTGTTGTGATTTGCTGTTATTGACCTAGTGCAGTCGCTTTCAACCTTGAGCAGGAGGGCTTCACTGCTCCCCACTCCCAGAGCGTGTGACTCAGTGGGGCTAGGATGGACCCAAGAATTCCCATTTCCAAAAGTCTCTGTGTAATGCTGATGCCGCCGGTCTGGGGAGCCCGATTTGAGAGCTACCAGCTTCGTGGACAGATCTGCCAGCGAGGGAGCTCGCGCTTCTGTCCTTGACTTGGCTAAGTGACAATGTGGACTTGGTCTAGTTGTTCATCTTCCAGCTTCCCTTCTTCCTTCTGTCCAGTGTCCCACTAACTTTGCGTGTAAATGCGACATGAATCCCAGAAATTCACTGCTTCCTTTGAGAGAAGGATTTTCCTCCTGCAACCTCACTGCACGGAGAGGCAGGTTCGGGTCGCTCCGTTGTGTTCAGAACTGGCCTGGCCTGGGAGCAGAAGCCGCCACCCGCTGTCCGTGTACTCCGGCGGGTTGCAGCTCTCCTCTGGAACCGTGCCACCTCCTTCCCTGCCACGTTCTGTTTGTCCGGGTCACTCGGCGTGTATGCTGCATGTTTCTTTGTGAGACCTTGACCGTAGGCAACCAGGATGGAGTCTTTTTCACAGGCAGCAAACAAGTGGCATTAGCCCAGCGTGGCGTCCTGGATGTACAGCCTGTCCTCCTGGGGGCACAAGAAGCTTTGACACTAAATGGCACCTGAGGCCCTGGTCTGCGGGAAGAGAAAAGTAAATGGATACTCTGCCCGGTTTGTTATTCCCACGTCCCCACTGTGCAGCCAGAGATAAGCAGCGTCCCTTGCACACGGTGCAGCTGCTGTCCATCGTTGCATCCTAGGCCGTGAATGCATCTGATTTTTCATAGCACCCTAGCGGTCCTGATTTTCCCCAGTTCCATCTCCCGTCTTCCGGGGAAGCCAGAAAACCAAATTAAAGTGAACTTCCTTGTACCAACAGCTCCAGGTGTGCCAGACCAGACCCGGAAGGTGAAGCTTGGTCTTGTTCATAAGTGATGTATTCGGCATAGCGAGAAGCCCCCTACCCACCACAGATCTCTCCCGCTTCTCCAGTCCCGCCTGACCGCCCGGCCCCCCTCTTCCGGCTCTCACTGCCCTTACACTGCCTTGGGAAACGAGGCCATGGGCCCCCTCGTAAGGAAAAGGTGTTTTCTTATAGCTAATTCAGACACTTCAGAGAAAGGGTGGCCTTTCGTCAGGCTGCTGTTTTCTGCCTTGAGACTCTCCCATCTCCTGTGCACACTGGGTGACTGGTGATTGTTTGCTGGAGCGAATCGAAAGGCGGAATCAGAGGACGGTCATTATCTTCCAGGTAATAGTCCTGCTTCTGGGGCGGTTCTCACCTTGGTGACAGTTTACCTGTCCTCAGATCCAGTCACGAGACCATTCTTCATCCCCCACACCCTCCGCCCCAGCATTGTTCTTTGACCCGAGCTTTGCGGTGGCCGGTTCTCTGTGGCTGTCCTCTGTGGCTCCGAGTCATGGTGCGTGTGTGCGGTTAACGACACATACGGAGAGAAGTTTGGCGTGGCGTGGCGTGAAATATTCCCCTGCTTTCAAAGTCTTTCTCTCCGTCGGGAGCTGGGAGAGAACAGGATGGTCGGGCAGGTGAATGTGATGTCACCAGTGCAGACAAAGGAAAATGGACAAGGAAGAACTGGCTGGCCTTGTCACTTACGTGTCACCTGTGCTTTCACACGCTCGGTTTGTGGTTTCCTCCCCCTTTCACTCCAGCTATGTCTCACACTCTCCCACTGACCAGTCCTAATACACAGCATCCTGTCCCAGTTTGGGGGGTTGGGGTCTCTGCCTCGGCTGTTGTCTGGGATGGGAGGAGTGTTACCCTTTCATTCTGTGGTGATGACTGAGGTCATCTCCGTCCCTTTTTCGATGGGGCTATTGCTTGGCCATTGTGATGAAGGCCCCTCCTGTCTCTCAAAATTATGTGTGTATTTTTCTTATACTCCCTTTCATGGGGACAGATTATTGACCATGCCTAGTGAAAGAGTGGGTTTTAGAACATAATACAGCAGAAAGAGTTGAAAGATTGAGAGATGGAAGGTACGAAGTGGGACCGCTAACTGGTCGTGTCGAGTCGGTCATCTTCCTTGACTTTTTTTCTCTTCTGTGTAAAAGAAAATGATACACGGCTGTCGCAGATGCTCCGGATGCTAAGGTAGTGTCACGCTCAGGTGAGAGGGATCCTCAGAGAAGGCCGTCACAGCACGGAAAGAGGAGAAAGGGTAATTTCAGGTGGGAGCATTGGCAGAGACCTATTGGGAGGGGTCGATAGAGAATGGATGCTGGCAAAGGGGCCGGACCAAGAAATTTCTGGTTGAGGGATCCAGGAAGCTTGGCGTGAACAGCCCAGGGTGCGAGTTTGGGTCTGACCAGCAGGGAAAGGACCTCGGGTTCCCAGGCACAGAGGATGCGATTGCTCGGCTCTGTGAATGCCGGAGAAACAATGATCAATACATTAAAGGCTACCTGAACTGTGCTAGGTGTTGGGAATACAGCAGTTAGTAAAACGTGCCGTCCCCATCTTCCTGGAGTTTTTCAGTCCAGTGGGGAGAAGGACATGAATTAAAGAATTATACAAATAAATGTGAATCTTGAATTACGATGGCTCTACCCACAGGAGAGAGGGACATAGTGAGGTGAGAACACATAATAGCAGGACTGGCCAGGTAGGAGGGTGGGCAGTGCATCCCAGGAGGGGAACAGATGGTGACTTTGAGTTTGGCAGGAACGTGGCTACTAAGTTGAGTCGAGCTGGACAGAGTTGGATTCTCTGTGTACTTGACTTTTGCTGTCTTACAAATTATCTTCACCCCCAAGAGTCTACAGACATTATTGGCTGAGGGTGCTATAGTCTGGGTGGTTAGGAGGAAGGGATCCAAGTGAAGGGGAAGCGACCGTAGAACCCCCACATTTCAACCCCAAAGAGGGGAATGGCCTTGAAGCTTTGGGTTGTCACGGCATCGTGGCATACCATTTCAGAACCTCGTGACGTCATGTCGCTGGTAAGCCGATGCCAGGGGCCCTGCTCTGAACCCTATACACCCAGGTCGACTCCACGCGGAGAGGCTGCCTCGAGGGCCCCGGTCTACAGTGTCCGGCACGGCACAGCTTTCAGCGTCCCCATTCCTTATGCACCCCCCACTTCCTACCCACACAGAAGGAAGGGTCTCAGACAGATCAGGAAGTCACTGTGCGTGCTCCCCAGTCATGGAGGAACATCCCGGATGTGTTCTAATGTCAAAAAGTACCCTGGCATTCATCCTGAAATCTTCCGTTTTGGGGGCCAGTTGAACATTCTGAGGCATGGGGAAGGGGCTTATTTTGATATGTAGGACTTCTATCTTAATGAAAAGGAAAGATGCGGTGTATAAAATGAGACATGTGTGGGAGGGCGTATAGAGCATTTGCCTTTGAAGTTAGGTTATTTACAGTAAGACAGGAAGATAAATGTAAAAATTTCACTGGAACAGGCTGCCGGTTAATTGTCTGGAAAAGCCAGGATCGAAGGCATCTGTAGTTACAGTACTAACTAAGAATAGAACTTTCCATTGGCTGTTCTGGCATGCTCGGAGTCTCAACTGGAGCTCCCCTTGTGTTTGCTGGTGGGGTAGGGTGCTCTTTCCATTGATCCCAACTGGGCGACCAGGCCCTGACACCTGCCTTCCCATTCAGTAAACCGCTAAAGTCCAAGGTCGTACCAAGACCTCAGCAGTGCTCACTGCCCTTCGAAGGTGTTCCGGGCCTTCCTGCACTTTCTGATCATTGTGATCCATGGATGAGGAAAAACGATCTCTTCTGATGAGATAAAGAAATTGAATCTTCAGTAGTCCGAAGAATGGGCTTTGACCGATCCCGTTGAACTTTTTCTGGAGCATAAAAGATCATTTCCAGACAAGCGAATGTATTTTTCTGGCCCAAAGTATTTTTGCACAGCCATGTATGTGAAATGCATTTAGCATCTCTGCAGGGCGAGACCAGGAAGATTCAGATTCATACCTCACTCTTGAAGCTCTTCAGATTCAACCGAGAGTGCACGAAAAACACTTGGAAAAAAGAAAGCTATTTGCCCAGCATCCTTGTGCTTGTTCCTCAAGCTCTTTTCCTCTCTCCCTGCATCTCTGCGTTAAAATCTCTGCCGGAGTGCTCCCACCTCCTCCTTCGACCGATGATTGTGCCTCCAACGTCTCTGAAAACTTTGCGGCCATGAGTGGAAGCTCCTCCACTCACCTCTCTCTACCTTTGAGCTTAAATGAGCTCACAATCCATTTTTCAGCCTTCTTTCCTCATCAGAGAGATGGAAAGGCCCAAATGGTGCTGGGCTGGTGCCTCTGCAAGCTCATGGGCTCTCTCGCCATCTTTGTTCAATTAATGTCTGTCTGTCTCTGTCTCTGTCTCTCAGGTTTTATCAGTTATTCTCTTGCCTCATCCTCTCTCCTTCTCTGGTTTCTTCTCTTCAGCCTTGAAACATCTCTTCTTGCCTTAGAGAAAAGAGAGAGAGAGAAGGAAGGAGGGAGAAAGGAAGGGGAAGGAACGAGAGGGAATAACCTTTTTATCTTTGATGAGAATTTCCGCTCAAGCTCTCATCTGATTTCCTTGTGTCTTTTCATCTCTAGATTTTTCCAGAGTCACCTGATGTCCTAGAAGACAATCATCCTAATTATGCTGGCTTCATTCACAGGCTGATGACCAACTCTCTGTCTTGGACATTTTTGCTTTGCTTTGTTTGTCTTCTGAGTACTTCTGAACGTTTTATTCATATTCCCTTTGCTTTACGCCCTACCCACAATTATCCCCCCCTTCCCACCTCCACCGGTTCCCACTTTTTGAACCCTCCTGCCATTCTGGGGGAGCCCTGCCCTGGCTCCTGAAAGACCCATCGTCCCGTAGAGCCTCTCTGCACTGGCCGAGGTGGAGCCAGGGGGCCACTGAGACCCCCTAACTCTTTGGAAAGTTACACGCATGTCTGCATTCTCAGTTCCTGTTAATTCTTCAGTCCTCATTCTGACCCGGCTCCGTACTCTCTCTGACTCTCCCCTCTCCCTTCCCTTTGCAGGCTGGCCTGCTGCCTGCCTTTTAGAAGCTGACGTTCCATTTGATCTGATCTGTAATGCTGTGGCTCTGCCCCATCCCGGGCATTTTAACCTGTTGCCATGGTTTCAGACCGTCTGTATGTCGACAGCTTCCAAATCGATATCTACAGTTTGAACTTCTCTGTTCGGTTCCAGTTCATATTGCTTATTGCCCTCCAGCCATCTGGCTGGGTAGAGTCATCTGAATGTTCTATAAACTTTAAACTCAATATGTTCAAACCCTGAGCCCGCATCATTTGCTATAATCTCAGTTTCCATTAATGTAAAAAAAAAAAAAAAAAAAACAATTTCTCCCCAAAAGAAAAGTGCTGTCCTTGATCCGTTTTCTCTTGTGCACAGTATCTAATTGATAATCATATTTTCTCAGTTATTCTTACAGACACCTGTTAGGTTTGTCTTCTACCTTCCGTCTGTTCTGCCCTGGTCTCTCTCCAGTTAACTCTGTGCTTTGCTACGAAGCCTGGTCAGACATGCTCTCTGTACTTTTGGAAAAAAGAGTCTCCCACGCCGATGCTTTCAAACCGGTGTGGCCGTTTTTACCGGGGAGGCATGTATGCTCAAGATAAGAGGCAAATACAGAGGGGTGAGGGGGAGGTCAGGGAAGGCCTCCTGGAAGAGGCGGGCATCTGTGCTGAGCCTTAAGTGGGGACGAAAAGTAAAGAGAGCAGGAGAGTGTCCCGTTGTGGGGACGGAGAGCAGCGAGTGGTGTTCTGCCGGGCGCCAGGCAGCGCCTGTTCATGCCGCCACCGCAGGCAGTTTGGACTTGCTGACGGATGGCGCCTGAGCGAGAGCTACACGTCAGGCCATGCCCAGTTCCAGAGTGTCCCTCCCATCACGCGTGGGAGCAGGGAGCCTTTGTCCTGGTGGCAGTGGAAAATAGCGATGTACACATCACACAGGTCACTTTGGTAGCATCCTGGGGAGTACATTTCAAAGAAAGAAACTAGAGGTGTGAACGACTAGTTGGGAGGCTGTTGCAGCCATCCAAGAAAAGGCAGCCAGTGCCTGCGTTCGGTAGGGTGCTGGGTAAGTGGCTGTTACAGACCCCGGCAATACGGTGGCTTATGGGAGACAGATGTATATCTATGTCTTGAAGTTTATATGCCTTTTCCCAGCTACGAGGGGGCTAGAAATAAAGTCATTTTAACTCGACAGACCTGTGCCCAGCTAAAAGCGTGTCACCGAGGAAGGAGAGAATGGTCTTAGAGGGGATAAATTCAGTCTCCCAGAGTAATGGTATTTGGGGTATGTGCTGGGGGTGATTCAGCATATATCGGGCTTGGCAGTTAGTTGGTTTAGGGAACAGGAAAGGGGATCACTGAAAACGCCCCCCGTTTCTGGCTGAGGCCAACAGATGTCGGCTTCGGGAGACACAGGGAGTATGAGAAGGAGGTAGAATGAGGGGAGAGATGAGCTGTTCTGGCTGGGATACGATGGCTTTGAACTTCCTGTGGCTACTCCCGGGGTAGGCAGGCGTCCAGCTCTTAAACTTGATATGCCAGCC
>NW_011888853.1:78206-88180 GCF_000151845.1 Pteropus vampyrus | reverse complement strand
TAAGTCAGTTCATAAAAGACAACGTGCAAAGCCATGCTAACGTTCTTATTGCGCAGTTGAGAGAGGGAAAGATTATTGTGGCATCTAGAGTTTCTGAGGAGGCTTCTTGGGAGAAGTGGGACTGGACACTTGACCTTGGATGGTATGCAGAGGTCTTATAGACAGGGGGTTGGGAGAGCCTCCGGGGCTGGGAGGACAGTGAGAGCAAAACCACAGAGATGGGAATGAATGAATGAATGTGCGTGTCGGGATGGGGACCTCAAGCCGGCCAACCTTTCCGGAACGGAGAATCCTCCCGGGCAGCAGAGAAGAATGAATGTCTGGTTTCAAAAAGCAAAGGTCGACTGTGGGGTGGGGGTGAGGAGTGGGCTTGAACCTCAGCAGGGGACAGAGCTGGGGCAGGTTCCTGGGGAGGGATGTAATTACAGCGAGGAATCTCGGAGCAGCGTGCCAAGAAGCTGTTTAAATCATTCCACGACGGAGTGATGGGTGTCGTGACTGGGGCTGTAATGGTGTACACGGGAAGGAAGGAATCCGAGAGGCATTTTGGAAGAACAGACAGTTCTTGGCGACGTGTTGGTTTGGAGGCTGAAAAGCCAGCGACGAATAACGGAAGTTTTCTAGTGCGGCACGGGAAGGAGCACAGTGTCACTGGCGAAAGCGGTGAATTTGGGAGGGAGGGGTGACTTCGTGGGGCGAGACCCGCCATAGGACCCATTCTGCGAAGCTAGGGTGTGTTTGGGAAGCGTGTGGGGCGGGCAGGGGCCATCTGCAGCTCTGCTCTTCCTCTTAGTCCTGTCAGCGAAGCTGGGACCTCGTCATCTCTCTTAGTGCTATAGACCCACCACATCCAGAGGAACAAGTAGACATTTCAATGACAGCTTGAATGACACTGGGTGGAGTGAAGTGTCTTCTTTGGCCATCTTTCTCAACCCCGTTGTCTGCTTTTCCTAACAAAATGATGGCTTCGGCTTCTGTCCCTAAAAGTGTGCGTCGGGGCTTGGTTGGGTGTGTTAGTTTCCTGTGGGTGCTGTAACAGCACCCCGAACTGAATGGCTTTATTGCCTCACAGCGCTGGAGGTAAACGGTCCCAAATCGAAGTGTCGACAGGATTGGTTCCCTGGAGACACCCAGGGAGAATCTGCGCCCATCTCCCAGCTTCCGGTGGCTGCTGGCAGTTCTTGGCATGTCTTGGCCGGTAGTCGGATCACCCCGGTCTGTGCCTCCATCTTCACGTGGCCTCCTCCCCTGTGGATCCCCACATCTGTTTCTCTTGTCTACTCTGAGAAGGACTTGTCATTGGATTCCAAGTCCATCCTCATCCAGGGCTGTCTCAAGATTCTGACCTTAATTCTATCTGCCAAGAGCCCTTTTCCAGATAAGACCATATCCACAGGCACAAGGGCTTAGGACTTGGATGTATTCTTTTGAGGGGAGACACAGTTCAACCCACTACAATGAGAGTTTTTTACAAATAGACTCTTCCTTCTTTTTTCTCCATTGGTGATGGATAGAAAATCTGAAGTATCTTCCCTGGACCAAATGTACCGAAAGCCTTTTCTTTAAAAACAACAGTGTCCTGTAGTAGCTCTTTTTCAAGGATGTTATTAATAGCAATGGCACTGCCTCTCCAACCTCCACCCCCACCACAAGGTTGGATTAAAAATGAAATGAAACAAAATGGTGGAAACGTCAAAGCATTTCCAAAGAGACAGAAGTGAGAGGACAGGTTTTAGTAAAAAAAAAAAAAAAAAATCATCTCTCCCGCAAGAGTGTCTGGGGGGAGAGGGTCTCCGAAGTGGATTTTCTTGGCGTGGGGGGAACGGAGTAGAAGGCGAGGGGCGATGGAGGGGCAGGCAGGTTCAGGAGGCAGCGCGACGATGGCAAAAGCACGTGGCGTTTCCGTAGCTTTCCCCGCAAAACAAGGTACCTAACGCGGACTCTGGCGGTGGTGGTGTGGGTGGGGCACAGGAAAGGGGGAGGACTGAGGTGGGGCACAGGCAAGCGGGAAGACCGAAGATGCCAGACCACTGTGGTGATAAGAGCTTGGTCCAAGACGAGGAGAGCGGGCTATAAAGAAAGAAATCAACCTCGGAAATATTTTAGAGGGAAAAATGGGTGCCGATTGACTGTAGAGATGAGATAAAGGCGAAAGAGTATTCTGGTCTTGGCAGAAGGCCGACCTCGTAAAGTCCAGGGGTTGCTCCAGACATTCCTGTGGCCCCCAGGTCCAGGTACAGTGTCGGGCTTGTGGTAGACACGTAATAAATATCCACAAATTGAATGTCGCTCCTTTCATCCCGACCGTCAGCTCTTAAATCAAAATGGTGGGGACTCTCAGAACAGCTCTATGTCCTCATGATGTGCCAAAGTCAACCTCCAGAGGAGAAGCTGAGATGGTTATCGCTGGTCTTTTCTGGGAGCTGTTTTCAGAAAAAGGCCTCGTTAACTGAACATTTACCCTATGGTTAAACCCATTTCTCTCACTGCTGTCTCTGAGCTCACTCTCTTTTGCTTTTTCTCATGCTAGAGTCCACAAACTGGGTTGAAAGTAGAGTTTAGCCTTGGGCGCACAGACCAGAAGGGTGGGCAGCACTTGACCACCTCATGAAATAGGCCCATGTTGACCTTGCAAGTGGTCCTGGGGTCACTGGGGAAGCACTTCGCTGATATCACCTGCGTGGAGTAGAAGGGGGTGTGTACTGCAGGTCGGTGGGCCCCCTGTATATTCCTTGCCCTGTTGGAGACCCACAATGGAACCCCCTTAAGTGCAGGGCCGAGAGCCGTGAGGATCCCCACCTCAGGGCAGTTCTGGGTTTGGGTGTTCTTCACCATGGAACATGCCAGATGCAAGCAGAGACGGGAAGGCGAGGTGCCACCATGACAATGCCGAGCGGGTGAGGATGGAGGTGCTGGTGGCGTTTCTTTGCCTTGCAGTCGCAATGAGTGGAGAGATGGGGTCGCACAGTCAGGTGAGCGATCTCTTTAGCACGTGTGCTGCAGAAGCCGAAACCAGCTAAGAATTTCATAGATACCTTCATGTCCCAAAATTTGGGGGTCGGCGGAGGCTCTCTAAACCAGCCCCCGAAATGCCTTGTAAATCTATCCTGCCTATTGGGGAAACAAAACAGATGGGCACTAAGTGAACAGTTTGTTTTTGTCTGGGGGGCTGGTATAATTCATTCCCTGCCTTGTTAAGCGGGTGCTTATGCAGTTCAATAAGGCCGGGGTAGCGTGGCAAAGGATTCAGAGGGTAAAAGGCCTCTGAATCACACGAGAGATCAGAAAAATCCTGAAGCACGTGGATTCAGCCCATAAAGAATGCCTTAGTCCAGGATACTATTTCTTCTTAGTCAATGCCCAGTTCTAAGAAATCCGATTATCTGCTTCCCTAACCTTAATTAGGTAAGGAAGAATACCCAAATGAAATGTGAGAGGGGAGAGGTCTAGCTCTACCTACACAGGCCTCCTGACAGCCATGAGATAAGAAAGCAGACGCCATAATGACCATGAATAGGACATAGAATCGATGGCCATATGTCACTCATACAGACGCCACCTCAATAAACAGACCAGATGGGGGTAGCTCTAATGAGGACCTGACATCCCCCCTACCTTCAGATGTCTGAGGCCATCGTGTTTCATGTCCTCACACAGTAATAAATGTTTCTGAGAAGATTCAGAGTCATCGGTGCAGAAATTAAATTAAATTAAGGATGCGGGGAAACGAGGATTGCCTTTGAGAGCAGCTTCTTTCTCAGTAAAGGAAAATACCAGAACTAAAGAGTGGACCCTCAGCTATAGGAAAAACCATGCTAATTAGGCCGGCTTCCCCCATGGTTCTGAGTACCCCAGTCACTCCATTGCGGGGGTGCATACTGATCACGGTGGCTTGCAGGATGCACATCCCTTTGGAGAGACTGTTTCCTGGAGGCATCTGTGCTAACGTAGAACCCCCTGCTGCATCGGCTGTATACGGGCTCAGAGAGCTCACCTTTTCACCTCGCCTGCTTGTGCCATGGACCTGGTCCCCCAGCGCCTCCAGTACGCAGCACTGGAATCCACCTCGCGTGCTTCATGTCACTGAAGCCAGGCGTGTATTTTCTAGGAGGGTCACACACGATTCAGATGCAGCCCATCCAAGGACCGGCTGAAGGGCAGTGTCCACTGGGGCATCTCAGCCACCTGGCAACTGGGCTGCAAGGGACCGAGATCCTTGGTGCCCCAGGCTTAGAACCATGGGGGCTGTTGTAGAGATGAAGCAACTCTGAGGGTCTCAGGGAGCCGGAAGTGGAGCTGTTGAAAGAAAGGGGAGCAAAGCACAGGTCTGGAGTTGTGGGAGAAACGAGAGCTCACGATATTAGCCAGGGCTCTTTCGTTGTTTGCTTGTTTGTTTGTTTGTTTGTTAGCCTGGCACCATCTCCCCCTTGACGATGAATGGCTTGAAGTTAGACAGGCGTGAATCAGAAGATGGTACAACTAGCGTGAAACGGGAAGGGGGTGATGGGTGTCTCAATGCCTGAACCTGGGGGAGAGAGAAAGAGGGGAGAAGAGAGTAAGAAGATGGCCTTCTCTGATTCCCAAGTCACCTGGGGCTAATGGGGTGTACCCCTGACTCTGGCTTAGAAAGAATTATAAAACAACCCAGCCTAAATGGTGAAGGTGTATGGCTAGATCCAGGCGGACGGGAGGTATTCAAAGCAGATGCCACTGTTTCCTTTTCAAAGAAGCTTTTAATTTTTTTTTGATAAAGAATGGGGCACACAAAATGGCCCGTTCGTTAGCAGTTGACTGTGTCACTGCCTGGCTGATTATATCCCTGAGGCAGATGAGAGTCCCCCGCCAGGCATCACTTCAGACTGGTCTGCGTACCTTTGTTTGGTGAAACAGGGGTCTCAGCGAGATCTTAGCGGGCTCAGGTTAGAGATGTAGCTTTGGCCAATTTAATTCCACGCTGCTCTGAAGCTACTGTTTTGCAAAATGAAGAGCTGAAACGGAAGACCTGTTATTTGGTTGCTTGGAAACTGATGCTTTTACTCCCCAGAGTCATGACCAAGCCCTTCTGGGGAGGCCAGGCGAGCTACCCCCAGCTCTCTCAGTCATAAATGTCTTAGGAGCCAGGCAGAAATCAGTGGAGCAAGAAGACAGAGATTTTAGTGGCAATTGCCCCGTACAGACAACCTAAGTTCCTGCAGGGGGCACAAGCCTGTCAGATCCCCACTTCTGGCTCCGGCTGTCTGTTACACAAGCACCTTTGTTTACTTGCATTTCCATGGCCAGGTCACCGTGCAGTGTGAGGATGGCGACTCATCTAGAGAACAACAGAAACCAGGAGTGATTCTGTGACGTCTTGCAACCAAAGAGACTTGGAGGCCCTGAGTGGTCAGCCCAGGCAGCTTCGCCTTCCAAGTTGTCCCCACTAGCACTTCTGGCCTTGTTAATATCATCCCTTGCCCTTTGGCTAAAATTTTTACGTGCACAGCCAGCTGGATAGGAAATCTAGGCACCCGCCCTGTGCAGGCTGAACCGCTCCTACCCATTTAGAAACTCCGAGGAAGGTCGGTGCTGTGGCCTCCAGCCCCAGCCCCTCCTTGAAGAAGTGTCTGCCGTGTTCACGACTAAGCCTGACATTTTTTTCTAGGTCTGCAGGTCAGCGGTGGTGAAGTTGTTCAGGTCCCGTGCTAGTGGTTATGAGGTGCTCGGAGCGAGGTCAGCCTGGTGTGCTGCTTTCAGCCACACAGCAGCGGACACCACGCCGTGATAGCTCATGTGTGTGTGGTGGAGAAAGGTCTCTCGCTGCCTGTTAGATACACCAGACAGCGGCTCACCGGTCCAGGGCTAGGAGATGGCTCTCCTCAAATGAATCTCGGGACATTCCAGTTGTGCCAAGGCATCGCTTCCCTAACCACCTCTTTGAGATCCGAGACTACGCGAGCCTTTGTCTCTCACCTTAGCCTTCTCCTCTGTTCTTTCGATCACTCCTTCTGTTCATTTCACTCGTGTGCTTCATTCACTAGTTTACCTGCCGTGAGCCACGCCCTGTGCCGTGAGCCACGCCCTGTGCCGTGAGCAGCAGGTCTGCAGCGGGGCTGGCGAAACACGAACCTGGACACAGGGAGTCTGAGGCTCGTCCACACTCACCTTCTCTTTCTCTGTCTCCCCTCAGCTGAGCCCCGCCAAGTGGGTGCCGGTGTTCCTTATTCGTTTGCTAACTCTACCAGAACCACGGACAGCATTTTCTCGAGCGGGGTCAGCCATTCTACAGGTGGATTTGAACACTCACTCTGTGGCTTCCAGAGTCGTGGAGATAGAGAAGATGCTCAAGGCAGGGCCGTGGTCCCTGACCCCAAGTAGCCTAGAGACCTGGGAGGGAGAGAAGAGTAACATGTGAAAAACAGAGAAAAATGAAGGTCAAAGATGTATGTCGTTGCGCTAACCCTGGGGGTACTGGTGGGCCGGAAAGGCCCTGGAGGTCTTGAACTTGGATGTGCCAGGACGGAAACTGATAATGTGGCAGGAAGGAGCGTAGCATGAAGGCCGGGAATCCCGATGACCGCCCTTGCTGGGGCGGAGGGGTGACAGCAGATTCAGGTCGGAGTCTGGGGGAGTAAAGTACAACCCCTTCCAAAAAGACCGAGGTCAGCGCTGCTTGGACCTCCTGAAAATCGGTCTTGTAGTGAAGGAGTGTTGAGTCGGCCTCTTCCATGGTCTGGTGTTGTTGGAAGATGCCCAGAGGGAGGAGGGAGAGTCCAGAAAACAGCTTTTCATCTCAGGTGTGTCCCAGGCCAGGCGAAGGAATGACATGGAAGGGTAAGAGCTGAAGTGTCTGGACACCCCTTTCAGGGAGAGAAGGGGTAGGGAGGGGAGCAGGAGGTGGCGGGTCGAGAGGGAAGGAAGCTCCGCTCTGCAGGCAAAGGAGCGTTGGGTGGTGACGAGATGCTCGCCCCTTCGGAGGGGCCTGGGGATGAGGGCGAGACCTCACTCTTCATCGACACTCTTTATTTCCCTCCAGGCCTTTGACACCATCTCCATCTCTTTTTCCGATGACTAGTTTATTGCGTTTTTAAAATTAACGCAGTGTGAGATGTTACAGTTCCTCTGATTATTTGACATCTAAAAGATAAAAATCATTCTCTCCGTAAATTGCACATTGATTTTTCTGGTTTTATATCGCAGTTAGCCTCAGCCGTGGCTGATGGGCACATTATAACGCAGCCTTGTTTCATTAGGAATCTGAGCCATGCGCTTTATTACCCATTGTCAGGTGTCCCTGATGGCATCTGGAGTGAGGCCAGAGGTGGCTGCACGAAACTTTAGAGATAGTCCATCAGACCACGGAGCCCCTCAACCCACAGGCTCTGTCGTCCAGCGCCAGGTGATTCCCAGGGGAGGAGGCAGCTTCCCCCTTGCGAAGTGAGCCTGCAGGGCAAGAGCGCTGTGACTCCATCCCTTCTCCTGTCAAGCACGACAGGCCAAGCCCCTCTCGGTGGCTTCTGGTTCCTCGCTGTTAGAGCTGTTTTCAGAATTTTTTTTTCCTTTGGATGAGCAACACATTAGAAGTATAGAACAGTACATAGCATGTAGTAAATGCTAAGGGACGTTGACTGTTATTTAGATCATCATTAATTGTAAACAAACTGTATATCGATAACAACCCCTTACAGTTTACAGCCTGCCTCATAAGGGTAGGGTCTGCACGGGTTTGTCATCAGCAGGGGCTTGACACGCATTTACTGAATGGATAATGTGGACTGCAAGCTGTAAGGTATGGGAAAATTTTAAGGCCTTTTTGTTGTTCTTCCGAATGCATAGTACTCGTTCCGGGTGCGTGTGGTGTTCTCTAGCGCATTTATTGGACGTTTCGCTCTTTTAGCCAACGTGATGGCGTATCAGCTCAGGTCCCCCAAGAAGCGAGTGCCAAGAAGGGGTCAGGTATGTGAGAGATTGGTTGGTGGACATGCCTGTAAGGATGAAGGGGCGGGAGCAGGAAGTGGCAGGAACGGCCTTCAGCCTGCGATGCAGGCCTGACCCCTGTGAAAGCGGGGGCGGAGGGGGGGGGGAAGGAAGGCCGGGGGCGGGACCCCCAACTGCAGCAGCACCGTTCCAAGCACGTTTTGTTCAGGGCAGTGTAGAGGGAGGTCCTCGAGCCACAGGTGTCCTCCAGGAAGAGTCCCGTGTCCTGCACGGGTTGTCCCCGTCCCTACCCCGCCCCCCAGGCTCGGTCACGGGCTGGGAGCAGCTGAGGGCACGGGGGATGCAGCAATGGGTCCTGTAGAGCAGCAGCTGGGGTCGTCAGTCACCACGCTCCCCACAGCTGCAGATCCGAAGGACGCATTTTCATGGCCACCACAGCGGGACTCCATGGGGGACAGGCTATATGGTCTCTCTTTTTCTTTTTTCTACTACTTACCTGGAGTTGGTGGACAGATCTCCGGGGGGGTGTGCTGAGGCTCCCTCAGGAGGAAGCAGGAGACCGAGGAGCCCTAGGAGTAGGCCGGAGTTCACGGGGCAGTTAGAGGCAAGACCTGTTATCCTGGACTGATTGCTCGTGAGGCACTGTCCAGCAGCCCCAGTGCTGAATCCTGACGGACAGCCAGTTAGTTATGTGAAGAGCCAGCTGCTGCCTAGAGAATCGGCATCTGGGACAACGCTGAGAGCGTTTGCCGCAGCCCTTTGGCAGGTAAAGAAACTGAGGCTAAGAGCCAGTGTGACACATGTCCACCACCACCGCCACGGTCGTTTCGTTGGTGGCAGATCTGAGAAGTCACCTTTGGTGCTTTGGCTCCGGGCCCACTCCCTCAGGCACTTTGAGGGGCACTGTAGATTAGCGGAAAGGTAATGAACCTGAACTCTGAGTCTCTGGACCGGCACCCTGACTTCCTACTGCGCTTGCTGAGTGGTTTATTCAACAATGTATCGGAGTGGGCGGTGTGCTGCTGGGGACTGCCCAGGCATCGAGAGCACACCCCACGGTGCCCGCAGTTTTCACCCCCAGCCTAGCCCACCTGTGAAATGATCCCCACAAAGATCAAGGGTTGGGGGTGATATTCGGAAGCCAAAGGGAACAGAACAGTGCACCCCTCTGCTGCACTCTCTCCTTTCCGTGAGTCAGAGTTTCTGAGACCCCACTTTCTGTCTCCGAAATCCCCAAAAGGCCAGCCACTATGACAGCCCCTCACTCGGCCGCAGGGAACTTTCTGGGGCAGATGCCCAGTGAGGCTCAGGGAGAGACAAGACAGCGGGCAGAGTCGTGTGGAAGAAGCCGTGGTTGGTGGCCCTGGGCCTCCCTGGTGGGCCCTAACTTCAGAGCATAAGGCACGATAGCACCAAGCCTGAAGGAAATCGGGCACTGGATCCAAAACAAATCGAAGAAACGGGAGAGGACAAGACAAGCAGAGGCAAGGGACGCAGCTGAGGCATAAGCACGTCTGCCTCGGGGCTCCTGGGCGGCAGGCATGAGAACGGAACCGGGTGTCGGGTGTGGACTGGGTCTGCCTCACTGGGTGGGGCACTGACCACCAGCTCCCTGTCCTGGAAAATTCCATCAAGCTCCAGTTCAAAACCTTCTTCCTCCATGCAGCTCTAGCTGTCCTGCCTTCAAGTGCCGTTCCCTTGATCGGGACACTCATTTCAACATGTCCCCAGTTCTAAGCAAATGCCTTGGTACAGAGTAAGCATTCAGTAAGTCCTCGTGGGTTGAATCAATGAGTAAGACACATGGATGAGTGAATTTCCTTTTATTCAAAGTTGAGAAAGCTCTTAATTATTTTGAATTCTCCCAGACAGTATTTCCCAAAAGGAGTCCCAGAAAACACAGGTTCTGCAAGATGTTAGCAGGTGTTCCCTAATAAAAGGGCTATGTTGTCAAACACATTTGGAAGACAAAATTGCACAGGTTTCTTTAGTACGAAGAATTCTCTGAGCCTTTAAAATGTGAATGTGGGTTCTGAATCTTCAAGAGAAGGCTATTCAAG
>NW_011888853.1:75592-77406 GCF_000151845.1 Pteropus vampyrus | reverse complement strand
CCACACCTGCCTGTGACTCGCCCCAGGATGTAGCTGGGCCTAGTGAACAGCGGACCCCTGGTCAGGGGTTTGCCCTGATCCTCGGTTTTACTTTCCAGGGCTTTGGTCACTGCGATCAGCCGTGGTCTGAACATATTAACTGGAAAATTACAGAAATAAACAAGTCAGAAGTTTTAACTTGCCTGCCGTTCTGAGTTGTGTGATGAAATCTTGCCTCTTCTCACCCCGTCTTGCTCCATCCCACCCAGAACATGGATCACCCCTTTGTCCAGCGAATCCACTCTGTATATACACCCCGCCCGTCAGTCACTCAGCAGCCACTGGTCACTCCGTGATCCGCCTTCAGCCTCCCCAGTGGGAAAATCCCGGAGTGGACTTCTCTGGCGAAGGACCTGCTCCTCCCCTGCAGGAATCCTTTCTGGGCCCCACCGCCTCTTCATCACACAGCTGTCCTGGCAACTGCCATGTTGTCACCTGTTTCCCAGCACTCTGTCCTGACCTAACCTATAAAAAAACCCACGAACTGTAGAGTGCATGCCCCAGCTAAAGTCAACCAAATTAAGCAAAATAAAACATCGCGTGCCTGTACCCTGCCCCGGTCCTTCCCGCTTTCCGCTCAAGTGCCTCAGTGTAAGAGCTGGAACGACATCTCAGCCTCAGTAAAAGGGATGACGGTGTCTTTTGAGCACTTGCTATTTTTAAGCCACTTTATTTTACACTTTCAAATATAATCCTTCCAGCCACTCTGGAGAGGAGATAAGATCAATATCTGCATTTTAAAGATAAAGAAGCTGGACAACTTCTTCCAGGTCACGCAAGGCTTCGAACCCCCGTCTGTTAAACCCCGACTCTCTGCCCTTTCCACTTGTCTCGGATCAAGTGTGGATTTGGTCCTGGATTCCCAACCATCACCTCTCATCCCCAGGGAAAAAGAGTTCTATTTTTTTTTTGGCTGATGTCAATTGCCTTCCAGTCCAGCGTCCCCTACGTCTGCCATATTCCCTTCCTCTGTCAGCTAACTCTCGCGTCCCAGCTCTCCAGAGAGAGTCCGCATCTTTGAACCGTACGACACAGGACTGCACGCACCAGGCACAAGAGCAGCTTCTCTGCGGCGTGACTGAGAGAGGACAGCCTGTGTGCGGGGCTGTGACGAAGCGGGTCGGGGAGGGTGCTCCCGGCGCCTGCCGATTCGTCTCAGGAGTATCCGGGATCAAATCTGACATTCATTAAAAGAAGGCCTCTGGGTCTCGAGCGCCTTGCTGGCCGAGCTGCATATTTTATTAATATTTGGCATTTCCAGCGGACTCTGAAGTTGCGAAGTGTTGCGCTGTGGTTTATGAACTCTGCTGCTCTGCTGGTGGTACCTCGCTCAGCCAGCTGTCACCGTGTCACCGGCCTGTTGCCGATACCTAGCGAGATCCAAGGCCCCTCTCCCGTCTCCTCTTCTCACTGGCTTTTCCCGCTTCCGTCTGCCAGTTCTAAAGACACCCCCACTTCATCCCGATGGGTCCTGTCTTACTTTCCCCCCTGGTTTCTCGGCCCCATCAGCCCCTCCGTTGCCCCGCCGCCTCCGCCTCTTCCTCGTCACCCCTTCCAATCTCATCCATCTCTTCTTAACACTTTACTCACAAAGGTTTTCTTTAACTTATTTTCCAGAAAAGTCCAGAGACCTTTTCTCATTCCTTATCTGTGACCCCGACAGCTATTAGAAACCAGCCCCCCATCGTCGCTTTTTCCTCCTCCGTCGGGGTCCCTGTTTGCGTGTGGTCCTGAGCTTGACATTTCTAATCAGAGAAACACGCACTGGAAGTTTC
>NW_011888853.1:73732-74161 GCF_000151845.1 Pteropus vampyrus | reverse complement strand
GGGGCGGGGGGCAGGGAGCGAGTGTCAAACGGGACGGAGCTTCGGTTTTGCAGATGAAGAAGGACGGTGACAGTGGCTGCAGAGCAACGTGAACGTACTTAATGCCACCGAACCGCACCAGAAAACAACAGCCGGGACGGTCAATTCCACCTGACGTGTCGTTATCGCAATTACAAGCAACAACGTGAAGAAGAAAGATGGAATTCGAATTCATTCCTAGACGATGGGAAGAATGTCAGAAAGGAACAAGAAACACTCCACTGGGCCTCGAGTCTGGGGACCATCTTCTTCACACAGGAAGAGTAGAAAGCCTTGGGACTATTTTTCCTTCTCTTCATCCAACCCAATCGAGTATACAGAGAATAATGTGTGATCACTCCAATATTGAAAATTCACTTTTGATTAAGATTGCATTTTTTTTTTTTTTTT
>NW_011888853.1:64951-72460 GCF_000151845.1 Pteropus vampyrus | reverse complement strand
CTCGAGTCTGGGGACCATCTTCTTCACACAGGAGGAGTGGAAAGCCTTGGGACTATTTTTCCTTCTCTTCATCCAACCCGATCGAGTATACAGAGAATAATGTGTGATCACTCCAATATTGAAAATTCACTTTTGATTAAGATTGCATTTTTTTTTTTTTTTTTAGGTGAGGCAACCCCCGGTTGACCTCGCGGATCGCAAGGATCTCGTCGGCTTACGATCCCTTATTTTTTTATCCTTTACACCTGCAGCGCCTGGCAGGATGGCAGCTTTTTAATTGCAGAGATGAAACGTATCTACAAGACAGTGTCACAGGCTCTCACTGTGATGGCGGAGCGGCGGAGGGCAAGCAGCGGTGGGCAGATGTGCGCTGTATTCCTCGGCGTCCATAAGGAAGACGCGGGAGAGCAAGGTGGATGAGGGAGAAATACTCGTGTGTCGACATGCCGTCCAAATGAGAACCGGGGCAGATCAAGGAACCAGCGGATTAGCGTGTCATTGAAAGTTAGGGTCGTCACGCTCAGAGGAGCGTTAAAAGATAGTTTACCTCTTGGGCGTAGAGCCGGGGATGGGGGAGTGAGCTAGGGAAGTGTATTACTTTAGCCTTTTTTGAGCATTTCCAAAATTTTTTTTCCACGTATAGGTACGTTACTTTGATTAAGAAGTAGTAAGCGGTGTAATTTAAAGTGCCGTTTTTTAGTTTCAGAATAAGAATGTAAAGTGAAGCATTTACGTGCCTAAAATCTTAGGAAAAGAGAAACTGGAAAATGATCTTCAAACATATGGAGGTAAAGCAAGGGTGGTGGGAATACTTGCCAAGGAGGGCTCCTGGGGGGCAGTAAGGGGAAGTGGGAGGGGCACAGCCCAGGGGTGCGGAGACCTGTTGCCAGGTCTCTGCCTGGACTAAGGGCAGTCCCCATCTCAGAGGGGTGCTGAAAGGACCCTCCCACTGAGATCCGTGCATTGTGGACTACGCCCGTCATCGGTGCAGCAGAACATGGCAGTGATCTGGGACGTCAAAATCTGTTTCTTGCCTGCTTTCTAGAAGGGCTTGGGTGGGCGTCGAGTATGGGGAGTGAGACTTGGACCTGTGTCTTAGGTTATTCATCACCCTAGAAGAACCGCCAGAGTCGGATCTTGTTCAAATGTCCTCCAAGGGGGTTAAAAAAATCCTTTCCTCCCAATTTTGTTAGGCTCCCAAGTCCACACGAGTTACAAAACTGTGGATAAGCCCCTCTAGGCCCCCAAAGGATCCCCAATTCAGGCATGTCCAGGATTTAGTCACACACCACGCAGAGGTTGTGGGCAGAGTGCAGCCAGGTGGGGAGCCAGCGTGATGTTAGGGCAGCTGGCCTCCGGCTGCCTCTTCCTTGAGCAAGGCAGTTCCTTCCTCGCCAAGTGCGGGGGGCCTCGGGGCAGGATGATTGCTAGGGTGGGTCTGTCGATTCCCGTGGAGTACAGAACGGGACGCCTGCACCCCACTCACCCTTGCCTGGTCCCGCCACCCAGCCTTTTGATGGAGAAGAGCACCGTCTTCACGAAGCAGCGAGAAGCTGGGCTGTTGGCCACGCCTGCGTGTGGACAGGCTCGCAGCTGCAGGCGTCTGGGCGAGGCGGGACCTCCGCCTGAATCCCCCACCACTTCCTAACAGAGTGGGGGTGGAGCCATGGGGAGTGGCGGGGACGGCTTAGGGCCACACTCTGCTCTCTCTTCTCCCTCCTGGGACTTTCTCCCACCTTAGAGTACTTCCTCCCCCCAAAACGAGGCTCCAGCAGACTGAGGCCTGTGAATGGTGGGTGGGCGCTCTCAGTGTGCAGCCTGGAGGTGGGTGGTCGAGGCAGCACTTAGCAGAGCCTCCGTCTGCAGCCCCCGATTCTCAGGGGGGACAAGAGAGCCCCCTTGCCACGTATCACAGGACGCGCCTGTGTGGGGACTGACGGTTCCATGCAGCCCACACTCTTGATTGTCCAATGTCCATCATCCTGCCTTCCAGTGTTTGCAGAGCTTCTTGGGGTGTGAGTGCTTCCTAAACCCCAAAAGGGATTTGTACCTTACAGGATTTCCAGAATATCACCTCATCCCCTTTCATACCATGAATTTGTCAAATCCGAGCACCCAGACGCTTCCCTGCCTGCCGGGGCCTTTGGAAACGGGGAGAGAAAGCTCAGCGGTCAGATGTTTGGACGGGGATTGGAGTGTGGGTCACGGTGCCTGCCGGGCACCCCCCCCCCCACTGGTCTGATCGGTCTCTGTACCTGCAAGTCAGTCCTTTTTATGGAGGGCAAACTCAGGCGTGGGCACCATCTGCGTGGCGAGAGGGGGCTGGCCACGAAGCAGGGCTTGTCGCTCGGGGCAGCTCCGCGTTTTCTGTAGGAGCGAAGGCCTCCTCTCCCTTCTTCTCTGTGGGAACGCAGCCATCCGATCTTCGTCTGGTTGTAAAAAACGAACCTTCGAAGGCAAATTGAAATTGACTCTTGGATGCAGGTGTTTAATGAGATGCCTTCCCCTGCAGTCAGTCTGACCTCATCCATGCCAGTGGGGAGGTGCCCCCTGCACTGTCCGCTGGGCTTGGGCTCCACTTGAAGGAGGCGGCAGTGACTGGACGTAGCAGATTTCTGGGGCCATCCTCATGTCAGCGGAGCCCAAATGGACACAGTAAAATCCACCAGGAAAGCACGCCTGCAAACAGGGGTTAGGACATGGTTATTTTAATTAGTCAGGGACTCACGTTAGAGAATCTGCAATTGTTAGTATCTCTTAAGAAACCCTGAGACCTGACTTCATCGATATCGATAAGAATTTGAGTTGAATTGAACTCTTCTGGAATATCTCTATTTATTCATCTTTCCCGACACCTAACTTTACCCAGTACGAATAGCAGAGGTAGTCATCCACGTTAGGAAAGCATGTCAAACTGCTTTTTCAAGAAAATAACCTGAAGTTGCTAATTTCCATCCTTTACAGGGACTTTGTCAGACTGCAGCAGGGTTCTGTGGCAAATACCTGGCTGACTGGACCAATGTTTTATTTAATGAACGTGTGATAGAATCTTCCTGGTTCCCTTCCCGCTAGACACCTGAGGCCGAAGACAGATGGGAAGAAGCGCGTTGGGGGCCAGTCTCCCCAGAAGGCTCAGCCACACGGCGGGGTCACAGTGGGGATAAAGGCATCACACCTGCTCTGTGCTGCGTCTACGCCAGACAGTGTGTCTGTCCTGATAGCCGAATGCCAGGGAACCCATACTGTACTGTGGGTAACGTACCTAGCCTGTCACGCGTCTCCCGGCTCAGTGGCAGTGGCCAGGTAGGCAGGTGCAGGGGGCAGGAATCAAGGCTGAAAATGAAAAGAGTTGTTATGGGCCGAATGTTTGTGTCCCCTCCCGTCCCTGAAATCCTAACCCCAAGGTGATGGTGTCAGGAGGTGAGGCCCTTGGAGGTGACCAGGTCATGAGGGTGAAGCCCCCCGAATGGGATTAGCGCCCTTATAAAAGAGGCCCAAGGAAGCTCCCAGCCCCCTTCGGTCACGCGTGGACCCAGGGAGGTGCCAGCTCTGAACCAGGGAGCGGCTTCTCACCAGACACCGGCAACTTGATCTTAGACTTCCCAGCCTTCAGAACTGTGCGAAAGAAATTTCTGTCGTGCTCAGCCAGGGACAGTTTTTCCCCCAGGGGACCTGAGACAGCGTCTGGAGACATTTCCGATTGGCACATTTGGGGATGGATGGCATTATCAGCATCTGGCAGGTAAAAAGCATGGGATGCTGCTGAGCATCCTACTCGGTCGAGGCCAGCCTCCGACAGCAGAGGTCGGTCGTGAGGGAGCCTCCTCCAGAAAGCAAAGCGCCGTTATCCTGTCGTTGTTATGAGACCCTCCGATCATACACCAGGATTTGGGCCCCCGTCCTCTTCCTTTTCCCCAGTGGGGAGACGGAGAATCAGGAGAGACGGGGAGAGGCAGACACACCCACCTTCCAGCTGCAGGAGAAGACGGGTGGGCCAGCCCAGCTCCAGCGCTTACTGTCAAGTTCGACCCCAGGACGGTGCCTGGCCCTGCGTTCCGCTGGACTTCTCACGCAGGTTCCTGGCTGTTTCCCCTCTTTGTACCTGAGTTAATGGCAGTGGCTGTGGCTCACTGATACTATCCCAGTCACTTTGGGTTGTGTCACAATTACCTTCCTAATTTGTACTCTTGGAGGAACACCTGGGGTGTAAGCTCCAGTTGGCATTTTTCCCCTGCTCCTTTTCCAGCCAGCGGGTTTTGCTGCCATCTGTTGATCTTCAGCGTCGGCCTTAATTCTCTTACTTATGTTCTTTCCCGTGTGTGTGATCTGTCTTGGTTTCTTATTAGTTTAGCTCTGAGGTATTTTTTTCCACCTTCAGACGGGGCAGCAATTACATTCTTTTCCGGCATTACCTGTGTTTCCTCTTCTCCTTTCTGAATCAGCTAAGCGTCGGCTGCCTCCCTAGGCAACCAACCTGTGCATCGGGGCAGCGGGCTGTGGTTCCCATCCTGGGGGCAGCAGGCAAGCCAGGAGATGCTGCGCTACAGGGCAGGGCCGAGAGACAATGCATTCTTTCTGTCCGGGCCGCTTCAGGGAGCAGATGCCAGCCCTAGCTGCCTGTACCTGGGAGAAAGCCACAGCCCAGGTCAGCAGACTGGGGTAGGGGGATAAGGGGAGACTGAGGGTCAAGGCCGGGCCCTGCCCCTCCACACTGTGTCAATTTGGGCAGGCCCTTTCTCTCCTCCTCGACCTCCCCAGAGCTGTTGGGAGCATTTGCTTAAGTCAAAGTGTTCGGGCTACGTGCTAAATTAATAGAAAGGGTTAGTTTGCTAATTATTACAGGTCCTGTTGCTCTAGGCTGCACTATCATTTACATGAAAATGACTCATTAGAGCAAAATCTTTAACCAAAGAATCTAACAGCTGTTGTTTATGGTTTAGCAAAGCAAATTTTTTCAAAGGGAGGGATTTGTCCCCCTCACATCAGGAAACACCCCTTAGTCCCCCTCCTAGCTTTGACACCTCTCCCCAGTGGGCCAGGGGACCTTGCACTAGAAACCCGGAGCAGAATGGGTCATGGTCCCGGCAGTGTGGGTTCAGAACCAGCTTGAGAACAGTGGGTTGGTGAACAGAGAAGCCCCGGAAGGCAGCAGGTGGCCAGATGCGGCATCCCAGATGTCCTCCGACTTCCTGTTCTCCTGAGATTCCGGGGCTGCCTCCTCCCGCATGCAAAGGACATCTGAGACTCTCAGACACGTGACTCCCAGCTCGTCCTGAAATCCAGCTCTCGCCGGTCCCCGGCGCCTCGCCTGGGACACCGTTCCTACCTGCCTTTTTCTGAAGCTCGTCAGTTGTATGTGGCAAACCCAGAAATGTTGAACTTGTATCCAGACTCTTCCCTGGGCTGTGGCTTCCACTCAGGGGGGCATTTCTGGAAGAGAAGGAGAAGCATCGGCTGTGGAGAAGGAAGGGCCTAGAACTCAGCATCAGAGCCCACCTGGGCCCCCAGCCCAGTGTCCTGCCACCTTCCCCTCTTATCTGTAGAGCGGAGCTGACAGTCACTACCTTATCTTGCATATAAGGCTTTTAGCCCAGGGCCTGGCATAAAAAGGGCCACCAGCCACCCATTTATCAAGAGGAAGACCACAGAGACTGAGATCTTGAATACAAGGCCTCATTTGGCACCTGGAGTCATCTGAGAAGAAAGACTTGACGAATAAAGAGTCAGCCTTTATGAAGAATCCAAGTAAATAATGATAAATAAAATTTTAAAACCTCGCTTTTAAAGATCTCTGGTTGCTCTGACAGTGTTGACTTAGCTTGCCACTTCAGCCGAGAGTTTTGTTTGTTTGTTTGTTTGTTTGTTTGTTTAGAATGCCTACAGCACCTGGTCTTCTTCGGTGGTCTCCCATCCAAGTACTAACCAGGCCTGACCCTGCCTAGCTTCCAAGATCAAACGAGATTGGGCATGTTCAGGGCGGCATGGCCGTAGTTGACCAAGAGCTTTTTGAGGGAGTATTTCAAGGACGTTTCTGCAGCCCACTGTGGTGTGTGACATGCGTGCCAGGAGGCTGGCCCCAGAGCCTCGATGCTGCTATTCGTTGTGGAAAGACCCGTCCCCCGGCCCCAAGCCCCTGGCTTCTGAGTCTGGCAGTGGCCCAAGCATCATGGCAGATGATCTCTGGGGAGTTCCTTTACCTCTAAAGTCCTAGGACTCTGTGTCCCATGGTTGGTTGTGATGAGAAATATGGGAAGATATTTGGTGGGGCACCAGAATCCCAAATTCTCAACCAGCAGCCCCCAGTGGCCACAGTCAACACATAAGGTCCCCCAGGAGATGGAAGCACAAAGGGAACGCTTTATGCCTTAGCGAGGTCTTCGGGTGAACCAGCCTGGATCGTGGCTGAGCTCATTCCCCTTAACACAGGACAAGCCTAAGTGGCCCTCTGGTCCCCGAGTTCCTCCTGGAGTCATTATTACAATCCCAGTGTCCTTGGCTCACTCTAAACAGGACATAAGGACAAAAACAGGCAGTTCAAAGAGAGTGAATCCCGAAAGAAGACAAGAAAATCAGATTTTCCCCTCTTCCCGCTAAACAGCAGAGATTCCTCCTGGCCGCTCAGCACTTGGTCTTGATTCTGACCAGTACTGCTAACTCTGTTTCCCATTTGGAGGGAGGCTGGATTTCCCATGGATCAGGAAGTGGCTTACCATTACTCTTCTACCCCACTGGTCCCAGGCCATGGGGACAGGTCCTTTTTGTCCCGTAGCCTCTACCTCTCCATCGGACACTTGTAGACTGGCATTGTGCTTCCACATTGGGGCATATAGTCAGGATGCTGGTGAAGTTAGCAAGCTCGCGAGTCCCACTGGAGAGGACTCGGAGAATCGTCTTGTCCATCCCCAAGCTTCAAGCTGGACCATAGCCACACCATCTCGGGGTAGACCATGACAGCCTACTGTCTGAGGGTGGCTCATCAAATGTCTGCGGTGACATCATTGGGCCACCAATCAACCTTGTACTTCTTGTGAGAACTAATAAAACCCTATGTGTTTAGGTCAGCAGTCATCAAACTCTTTCCGTAAAGAGCCAGATAGTTACTGTTTTAGGTTTCTGGGCCATATGGTCTCTCTCACAACTACCCATCTCTATGATGTAGCACAAAACCAGCCACTGACAATTTCTCAACACATGAGCATGGCTGTGTGCCAATAAAACTTTACTTGTGCACAGTAAACTTATGTAATTTTCACATGTCATGAAATATTATTCTTTCTGTGATTCTTAAAGCTATTTAAAAATGGAAAAGTTGTTCTTAGCTTGTAGGTCATATGAAGATAAGCAGTGGGCTGGATTTGGCCCCCTAGGGTCATCGTCTGCTGACCCCTGGTTTAAGCTCCTACTATGTGATGGTTTTGTGATTGGCAGCCTAATTTTACCTAACACAGTGGTGGTGACGAAGCTTACTGGAAAACGATTTCTAACCTCTCATGCTTTTTTATGTCTGTT
>NW_011888853.1:60732-62720 GCF_000151845.1 Pteropus vampyrus | reverse complement strand
TTAGCAGACGAAACAGACTTGAAGGCAGAAAGCCCTACGAAGAGTAAAGGTCAGTACTTAAGGCAAGAGAAACAACACCCCAGGACGGTACAGCGCCCCCGCATCTGTGCGCACCTGGCAGCATAAGCCTCGAACGGCCTGAGAAGAAATGGTCGGGGTGGCGAGGAAAAACGGACCAACCGCCGTCAGGGCAGGGCCTGCGATTCCCCCTGTGACACTGGCGAAGACAGATAAAAAGTTAACAAATCGTCCTTCGTGGACGTGTGGAGACCCCTGATCTGGCCACGAGGAAACTCGCATCCTTTTCAAGCACGCGCGTGCGTGTTTCCCAAAACCGATTAGAGTATCGAGCCCCAGAGAAAGTCAGAAGAGCCGCAGATCAATGCCATTCAGACCACAGTCTCTGCCCTCGGTGCGATATAATAGGAAATCAATAACGAGAGCTTGCCACAGTGATTTGTTCGCGGACAGTCAGCCTGTAGGCACCGTGCTGCTCAGCATAAGCTCCAGGGGAGGGACGCAAACCACAGTATCTAAGGAGCCAGTGGACAGAGGGCAAGCTCCGCCCTAGCCTCAGGCACATCATCGCAGAATGGGCGGCATTTCGTCCAGGTGTAGGGACTGTCCCCGTGCGTAGGTGGAGACGATGAGGGCAGGTGATGCGGCCAGCAAGGTAGGGTGTTTTCGGGGCCGGTGGAGTTCCCACGGTGCTTTCTGGAAGGCGAGGCTGATGGGTCAAGGAGAAGTGCGTTCTTCAGCAACCTTGGTGGTTCCGACCCGACCCGGGACGTGCCGAGGCCCAGAAGGCGATTTGAACACTCCCCTGGCTCCGTCGGGATAGTCTGGGGGAGAGGAAGTGGGCGGGCCAGTGTGAAGAAGTCTGTTGACCACCCACAGCTCTGTGTTTTAGCGGCTTCGAGGGAGATAAAGGATGCGGTGAGGATGGATGGTGGGGATGATGAGGGCGCAGGAGGGGGATTTACGTGGAAAACCACAGACAGGCACTAGTCAGTGGGTTCTGTCGTCGTGTGGAAGGGGGTTCACGTTCAGGCGGCAAGGAGGCGTGGGTCGTCTCGTGGTGCTGTGGAAAGGGCTGAGAGCGGAGAAGGGAACAGCTTCCTGGCCGTGCCTGGGCCCCCACGGACCACGCCGGCCACGCCAGGTGGCTTCTTGTGTGGGGATGGACAGCCAACGGCCCATGGGCCAACTTTGGCCCAACACCCCACATCTCATGTTCCTATGTTGTCTGTAGCTGCTTACGCGCTGCGGTGGTTGAGCCATGTGATTGCCACAACTTAAGAACCTTGAGGCTGAAAGCTGGAAACACTGACTGTCTGGCCCTTCGCAGGAAGAGCGCGGTGTGAGGGCCCCTCGTCTCACAGGCTCGGTCCCTAGTTTTCGTCCAGATTCATCAGATGCTCTGACAGCAGTGATCGTCTTCATGACCCTGTGCCCTGTTTGTCAGGCGTCTGGTAGCAGGAGGTTCTCATCTCTCCCCTCGTGATGTCACAGCCCACTCACAAGAGAAGAGGCAGGTAACAAATTAAATGCTTCAAGAAGGCTCTGCATGAAGAGGAGAGAGGACAGGTAGGGCCCCCATCGTGCAATTCGTGTGTGGCTGCTGCCATCTAGTGCTCAGATGCTGTCGCTCCACCTGTATGGACCCCTCCCAACGCTCTTCCTATCCGTCCACCTTCCTTCCTCACTAGCTAGCTTGCTTGAGGACTTTCATTTCATTCACAGTTCAGCGTCCCCCGTGATGACTCTCAGCCCGCAAAGGGCAGCAGCCTGAAGTTCAAGGGGACACACAGCTTCGTTCTCTCTGACCCGGTCGGTCCCCGGCAATTTCTTTTGGTTTCACTGCAAAGAAATTCTTCAGACCTCACTCACTCACGTCTTTGGGGAGCTGGCTGCTCAGACGGTTTTCCTTTCTGAACGTGCTTTCCAGAGAGGAGACATGTCCTCGGCTCCCACTGAACTCACTGGCA
>NW_011888853.1:56551-59327 GCF_000151845.1 Pteropus vampyrus | reverse complement strand
CTCAGTATTATTTTATGCAAACAAGCCGTTCTTTTGAACCCGTCAAACTACCTTGCCGGGCATTCTAGAGTCATCTGTCAGCAGCTCCTTCTCTTCGATTTTTCTTTCCAGTCCTCCCACAGACTGATAGCCTTACCTTGAATCACATTAAGAGACGGTGGACTTTGGAAGTGTTGGCGGCAGGCAGTGGATGGCAGACAGCGCCGCCAAGTGGTAGTGTGCCATCATAGCTTGTCAGGCGATGTACAGAAAGAGGACAAAGTTCGGGCAGGAAAGGCGGTTGAGAGGTCTCGATGGCTGAGGCAGTGTGCGGCTGACACGGGCGGGCGGCATACGCGCGGAAGCGAAGGACCGTGTATGGATGGGTGCGAGTTTGCAGAAATGCGCCGCGCATTTCCAAAACGGTAACTTCTTCACATTCCAGCTGTTTTCGTCCTGACAGTTCATCCTTCATTGACTTCGGCACTTGCAAGTTTCCATCGTCATCTAACTGTCCCCTGTCAGAGAACAGTAATACAGTTTGTACGTGACCCTGCACAGAGAGGAAGTAGAATCGGGAAGTGGACTGTGATAGAGCAGGAAGCCACCCTTGCCCTTTGACCGTCGTCCCGAGCAGAGGAAAACAGAGGTGTGAGGAGTCCTAACTTCAGCACACCCCCAAAATCAGCTCGACTTTTATATCATTTTAGGGGTGACACGCTTATTTTCATAATGACTTTCTAAAATAACGTTACTGATTCTATCAGTCCCGGGAGTAAGGAGGGGCCTGAAGCCAGCCACACATGTGGGCAAAGCCAGGCTAGGAATAAGCAGTTTCTCATGGACAGATTCAGGTAATAAGTACTCAGGTCATTTATCCGTCTGTCCATCTGCCTATTCATCAATCCACAGGGCTATTCCTGAGCCCGTTTTGTTGGGTATACCACATTTTTTAAATCCGTTTATTCACTGATGGACATTTGGGTACTTTCCACGTTTTGGCTCTTATCAATAGTGCTGCTGTGGACACTTGCATACAAGGTTTTGAGCAGACACGTGTTTTCATTTCTCTTGGGCACATACGTAGGAGCGGAATTGCTGAGTCACGTGGTAGCTCTATTAACTTTTTGAGAAAGGGAGCTTTAAAAAAGTCACCTTACATGGCAAAATAAAAGGAATCAGATTAGAGCAAGAGTTTATTTGAATCTTCAAAGGTCCATTCCCCAAACGTCATCATTGCAGGAGCCTTTCGCAGGGCCACCCCCGACCCCGACCCCGAGTCTCGGCCCTTGAACCACAACAGTGACGCGTGTGAGAACCATAGGTGACCTCGCTGGGTGCTCGCTGTGCGCTCGGTCCTGTGCTGTCCCTTACCTCCGCTCTCTCACTGAATCTGATCCCTAGCAATCTACCTACAGGAGGCAAGACTCACGTGTAATTCCGTTTCACAGGTGAGAAAATGGAGCCTGAGAGGCGCTTTGTCCACAGCTCCACTGCTAGCAAGAAGAGCCCAGTGTGTCCCCAGGTCTCTGGCTCAGGACCTAGCTCTTTCCTGGGGCCGGCAATGGCCTGATGCCCAGAGGCTAAGTGAGAGAGCCCGGGGGAGTGGGTGGACCTTACTTCCCAATGAGTTTCCTTTGCTGCAGACCCTTTTGTGTATGTGTGTGTGTAGGTGGGTGGTGGTGGGGGGGCATGTATTTAAGAGCATGGATTCTGGAGCTAGACTACCTGGGTTCACATCCTGGCTCTGCCACTATCTGGCCATATACCTGGATGCATTGGTTTTTTTTTTTTCCTCTGTGCCTCAGTTTCCTAATCTGCAAAAAGCCAACAGTAGTGGTATCTACCTCAACAGATGGTTCTGACAATGAACCAAATTTGCATGCGCAGAGCACCTGGAACAGTGCCTGAACAGAACGGGAAGGCCATGTGCAGCGCAGGTATTATTTTTCTTTGCCGGCCGCCCACGTCAGACACCACAGGTAGATTCCCAGCCTGAGTTCGGGGACAAGCGCACCCACCCAGGAGGAGGATGGGCTCAGAGTGGCTCCCTCGGGTGCACAGGAAGGCGGGGCCCAGCCGTGCGTGGCCAACCCCGTGTGCTCCCGCTCTCCTGCGTCTCGGGCCCTGTGCGGAAACTGCACCCCGCGTCCGCCCCGCGTCCTTCCCCCGCCGCCCCCTGGCCTTCCAGGCTGCTGTCGCTGTCGGCCAAAGCACGACTCTCGCTCTGGTATGCTGGGTGGATGACCTCGCTGTCACCGGCGTGCGGTGCATGCTTGTTCCCATCCTGCACCCTCACAGGAGCTGAGCCTGGGCCACCTCCCCGTCCTCTGCGTGGGACCCGGGAAAGACCTGTGCCTGGCCCGCTGCGTACCAGGGGCACCGACGGCCCGGGATGCCGCAGGTGGTCGTGTAATGGGCAGCCCCCTCTGGCCACACGGGCCACCCCCCCCCCCTGCCCCGCAGTGCCCTAGACTGACTCTCAGGCTCCTCCAGCGTGACCGACCACACACGTCACCCTCTCAACGGGGTGGGAGGCCCCGGGCTGTTCTGCTCCGTCTGCTGAGCAGCAGCTTCTCCCCTGTCGGCTGCACAAGGGGCCGTTTATGCTGTGGCCCCCTCCACCCCCCGCTTCCCCCGGCCACCCCCACCCAAGTCCCTGGCGACAGGGTTGGCCGTCTTGGCATGGGGCGCAGATCTCGACACAAGGTGCACAGTGTTTGGCCCGGAGCAGGCTTGGGGGGAGGCCGGGAACCCACAAAGCTCTTTGAGAACAAGAGCACGGTTTCTCTGTGGC
>NW_011888853.1:44990-56501 GCF_000151845.1 Pteropus vampyrus | reverse complement strand
GGAGCCTGAGAGGCGCTTTGTCCACAGCTCCACTGCTAGCAAGAAGAGCCCAGTGTGTCCCCAGGTCTCTGGCTCAGGACCTAGCTCTTTCCTGGGGCCGGCAATGGCCTGATGCCCAGAGGCTAAGTGAGAGAGCCCGGGGGAGTGGGTGGACCTTACTTCCCAATGAGTTTCCTTTGCTGCAGACCCTTTTGTGTATGTGTGTGTGTAGGTGGGTGGTGGTGGGGGGGCATGTATTTAAGAGCATGGATTCTGGAGCTAGACTACCTGGGTTCACATCCTGGCTCTGCCACTATCTGGCCATATACCTGGATGCATTGGTTTTTTTTTTTTCCTCTGTGCCTCAGTTTCCTAATCTGCAAAAAGCCAACAGTAGTGGTATCTACCTCAACAGATGGTTCTGACAATGAACCAAATTTGCATGCGCAGAGCACCTGGAACAGTGCCTGAACAGAACGGGAAGGCCATGTGCAGCGCAGGTATTATTTTTCTTTGCCGGCCGCCCACGTCAGACACCACAGGTAGATTCCCAGCCTGAGTTCGGGGACAAGCGCACCCACCCAGGAGGAGGATGGGCTCAGAGTGGCTCCCTCGGGTGCACAGGAAGGCGGGGCCCAGCCGTGCGTGGCCAACCCCGTGTGCTCCCGCTCTCCTGCGTCTCGGGCCCTGTGCGGAAACTGCACCCCGCGTCCGCCCCGCGTCCTTCCCCCGCCGCCCCCTGGCCTTCCAGGCTGCTGTCGCTGTCGGCCAAAGCACGACTCTCGCTCTGGTATGCTGGGTGGATGACCTCGCTGTCACCGGCGTGCGGTGCATGCTTGTTCCCATCCTGCACCCTCACAGGAGCTGAGCCTGGGCCACCTCCCCGTCCTCTGCGTGGGACCCGGGAAAGACCTGTGCCTGGCCCGCTGCGTACCAGGGGCACCGACGGCCCGGGATGCCGCAGGTGGTCGTGTAATGGGCAGCCCCCTCTGGCCACACGGGCCACCCCCCCCCCCTGCCCCGCAGTGCCCTAGACTGACTCTCAGGCTCCTCCAGCGTGACCGACCACACACGTCACCCTCTCAACGGGGTGGGAGGCCCCGGGCTGTTCTGCTCCGTCTGCTGAGCAGCAGCTTCTCCCCTGTCGGCTGCACAAGGGGCCGTTTATGCTGTGGCCCCCTCCACCCCCCGCTTCCCCCGGCCACCCCCACCCAAGTCCCTGGCGACAGGGTTGGCCGTCTTGGCATGGGGCGCAGATCTCGACACAAGGTGCACAGTGTTTGGCCCGGAGCAGGCTTGGGGGGAGGCCGGGAACCCACAAAGCTCTTTGAGAACAAGAGCACGGTTTCTCTGTGGCTTTCCCAGGCGCTGGAGACGACACGTGCTTTTCTGTCCTTGGTGCCTGCCGCTGCCCTGTCCATCTTCCCACACAGCATGCGACAGGCGACTCGAGGCAGGAAGCAGCCGCGTTGTGCAGAGCGGACCCCTGAGGGAGCCCGGGTCCCACACAGGCATGGCTGGTGGGTGCTGGTCTTCATTGCACACATTTTTCCTGGCAAGCTTAGAAGGGCAGCTTGGGGACACCGTGTGGCACTAGTAGGGACAGCTGTCATGACGAGCTGTTTGCATGCGTTGCTTTGGCCTCACTGCCATCCCAGTATGGAGATGAGGGTACAGAGCCTGGGGACTTCCTCTGAGGTTATGCTTATGGTAAGCGGCAGATTCAGGGTTTGCCCGAGGTCCATCTGCTGCGGAAGCCATGCCATGCGTTAACCACCTCTGCCGTCTCTCCCCGCTCCCGCACCCCGCCCCCGCCTCCAGCAACCACAGAACCGTCCTGAAAGGCAGCATTTACTGCGCCCTCCCCTGTGCAGATCCTGTGCTCATTGACTCACTCACGTGGATTAGCTAATCCTTAAAGCCCCCACGAGGGAGAAGTGACCACCCCCGGTTTGCAGATGCGGAGCGTGCCCAGAGGCGCACAGCGAGTAAGGGGCAGGGCCGAGACCCGAACCCAGGCAGCCCGCCAAGTCCCTCGCCTGCCCCCCAAGTCTTAGGTATCTGCCGTGATCGAGGAAGCTTGACAACTGCCCCCCTGCCAAGGCGGCATAGGAAATGGGTCAGCTCGGTTGTAAAAAAAAGTGTCTAATCTCCAGATGGGAGTCTTTTGCCGTCGGCCGTAGGAATTCTGATTCCGTCGTCAAATGCATCGACAAAATCGTGTCTCATTCGGCGTGTTGGGAAGTAGAAGAGTATAAAACGCCCCAGTGAGGGGCAGACTTTCTCGCCAGCCCCCCCGGAAGCAAGTTGTTTCTGTGGGAGATGCTGTCACCATCGCTGCAGGCGTGTGTCGCTGCAGTGAGAACCGTGACCCCCGCTGCCCCCCCCCCCACAGCGAGGTGCCGGGGGGAGGAAGCGGGGAGAAGACAGAACTCCAAAGAGATGGTACTGAGATAACCGGGGGGCCCGTAGCTGTCACCCCTTGCCAGCCTCACCTTCCAGAAGGCAGATGGACGGCCGGGCCGGGTCCCTGGGGGCCAGACTCCCTCGTGCGGGAGGTTCCCGGCTGCGTAGGAACCCCAGGTCTTCAGAGTGATGGTGCTGTGGGTTCTCTTGGGTCCCCCGGAAAGACACAGTGAAGTCCTAACTGCCGGTACCCGTGAACGTGACCTCACTTGGTAATGGGGTCTTCGCAGATGTGATTAGTTAAGATGGGGCCATACTGCAGCAGTGGGGGGGGAGGGGTCTTCAGTCCAAAACCACCGGTGTCCTTATGAGATGAGGAGAAAAGACACACACACTGAAGAAAATGCCATGTGACAAACACAGAGACACACAGAGGGACCCTCCGGCCGTGGCACGGTGGGCCGAGGTCAGAGTGACCCAGCTACACGCCAAGAAATGCTAAGGGTTGCCAGCCGCCCCCAGAAGCTGAAAGAGGCAGGAAGGGTTCACCCCAAAAGCCTGAGTTGTGGAGGGGGGGAGCGTGACCCCTCTGACTCCTTGATCTTGAACTTCTGGCCTTCGGAACCGTGAGAGTGATTCTGTTGTCTCCAGCGCCCCAGGTCGTGGTGCTTTGAGGGAGCCCGTAAGGAGGGAGGGTCTCCCCACTCGCGCCCCCACCCGCTGTCCTCAGTTCGCTCCGCAGTGGACGCCAAGCTCCGAGCATCCTTTTTAATGCATATTCTTCTCCATCCCGGTGCATTTCGTTTCCCCCGCCCTTTTGGTGGCTTTCATTTTTTATTTCGGGAGGAGGTTGAGGCTTCGCGTGTTTCCCGCGCCCCTCCCCCACCCCTCGAGTCTCTCTCAGTGCAATTTGGACCAAACGGGAGAAAAGCAGCAGCTTTCTCCTTTCTTCAGTGGCCGCCTTCAGACGCTGGCCCATGGGAGAGCCAGGGCTGTCCCCGTCCTGGAGCTATTAAACCGTCGTAAGAAAGAGGCCTTTGTCACGGGGAACACGGCACTCGGCTCAGAAACAGAGACAGATTGTGCCAGAAAACAAACAACCAAAAAAAAATGGTTCAACCACAGAATTCTTTGGGACTTCAGTCATCAGCCTCTCACTTGTTCTTAAAAGACAAATTTCCTTTCTTCGGTGTAATTCCATCAGATAGGTCGTCAGGTTTTAATTCTGTCCAGAACCGAGGGCCGGGGGCCCTCCCCGGACCATCTGCACGGGGCCTCCGCCCAGCTGCCTGTTCGCATGACCTCATGCCCGCCTGCCTGCAGGTTGGGGAGTCTGAGGCCCCCCCGGGCCTGCTCAGGGGGCTGGGCCCGAGTTAGATATTTTTTCAGTCTAGGGAAGGGAGAAGCAATTGGGGACGCCAGTGAGGACAAGTTACAAACACCTTAGCCCCTGAGTGTAAAAACTTTTACAACTTTGCATTCCGGCTGAGAGAGACCTCAGAGAGCCTCGTTTTTACGCGGGAGAAAAAATAAGAAGTAAGTGAGTTGCCCAAAGCCACACCGTTCACTGACATCAGACCGTACCTGCCTGCTCAGGACCAGTGGTCAGGATGCCACTTGTCCGAACATGGCACTTGGGAGCTGCTGTGGGCCCTGAGCCCTCGCTCACAGCCGCAGGCCCCGTCAGCCCTTCCTGTGGCCCATCCAGGTTCCTGTCCTCACTTGCTCAGGTGGCCAGTGAGAGGTGCTCTTCACAGACCGGCCTGGGAGTGGGCTTTACCCGGGCCTCCGGGAGGGAGCCACATCCTGGTTATGAAAACAAGCACGCATAAGAGTGACATTTTTTAAAAAGTCAAGGCAGAATGAGTGTCCCCATGTCGGGAGGCTGCAGAGGAAGTGGGGGTTCGTCCAGTCAGCCTTCTCCAGATCTTGGCAGTACTTCTGGAACCCTGCTTAGGGATTCAGGAAGTCGCCCCAGGCACAATGGAGAACACAGGGTCCAGGTCTACATGGCAGGCACCAAGTCAGATCTCAGGGTCGGGCCCCACGTCAGCGTTTTTAACACGCTTTCTGGGCTTTGGATACCCCCACCCGCGCCCCCACCCCCTGGCATATAAGGAAAGTAGGGAGGAGCGACCCCCTCCCCTCTTTCCACAGTCCCCTCTGGAGGGGCATACGAGTCCCAAGTTCACGTCTTTCCTAAGCTGGGGGAGAGAGGTACCACTTCAGCATAGTAGCCCATTTCATTACAGATGAAGGACGCACAAAGAAAAAATGCCGGCTTTTTATTACATGAGGGTAAATTATCACATTATTTGCAGGACCTTAGGCAAAACGAAAGTACGTGGCCTCTCGTTCAAACGGAGGAGAAAAGGCTTTCGCTTTCTTCCTTGCCGTCTCTCTCAACCTGCTGTGGAGTTTTGTTAATTTTTAATTTGTGGTAAAATACACGTAGCATGGCATTTACCGTCTTGGCCATTTTTAAGTGTCCAGTTCAGTGGCATGAAGTACATTCACGTCGTTGTCCAGCCGGCACTGCCACCGTCTCCAGAACTTTTTCATCCTGCAAAACTAAAACTCTCTCCCCGTTAAACCCCAATCCCCCGCGGCCTCCCCCGCCTCAGCCCCAGGCAGTCCACCGTCTACTTTCTGTCTCTGTGGATGTGACCCCTCTAGGTACCGCATATAAACAGAATCGTACAGTATTTGTCCTTTTGTAACTGGTTTATTGCATTTAGCATAATGTCCCCAAGGTTTATCCATGTCGTAGCGTGTGTCAGAATTTCCTTCCTTTTAAGGCTAAATATGTTCCATTCTATGTAAATGCCACATTTTGTTTATTCTTTCATCCTTCGGTGGGCTCGTGAGCTGCTTCCACGTGTTGGTTATTATGGATGGTGCTGCTGTGAACATAGGTACACAAACATCTCTTCAAGACGCTGCTTTTAATTCTTTCGTGTCTATACCTAGAAGCAGAATTGCTGGGTCACGTGGGAATTCACTTTTTAATGTTTTGAGGAGCTTCGACATGGTGTTTTTCATTTGTGTTTGATGCTTTCTGCCTTCGGGCACAGGGGTACTTCCTGGAGGACTGCAGACCCTCGCCCCTCGACCCGGTGTCCAGGCCCCTGAGTGGCTGCACTGGTCGCTCAGCCCTGCACGAGGGAGGACAGAAGAAATCGGGAGAAAACGGGGTTGCCGTGAGGAGTAAGGATGAGTAAAGGTCAAGTTCTTGGGGCGGTACAGGTGCGTAGCAGGCACTCGACCCCAGGTAGCTGTTAACACCCAGCAGCGGGGCTGTGGATGTTCACGGCTGTGTTTCTTCACCTGTGACTGGAGCCGGCAGAGGCAGGGCGGGGTAGACAGGGGGACTGGCTAGGAGCTGGACGAGCATGTCTCTGTTCTGACTTCAGGTTCTTTATGGCATCTACTTGTTAGTGACACACAAGCACTTTCTGTCATTAAAAATGGCCGTGATGTCATCGCTGTGACTTGTGCGCCACCTAACACGTGGAGGTCTGAGTAACTCACGTGACCATCTGTAACCTGGGTCTTCCTCCTGAGTACTCCTTCAGAGGGTGCCCACTCCCCAACTAAAGACTAAGAAGGTACCATGACATGCCCCTCCGTGGGCACCAGACAGTGATTTAAAATGGAACGTTTATCATAACCATTATAAATTATAAATATACCTAGCCACATTTTTTTGGTAAGCAGCTTTATCGAGATATAATTGGCCCATTTAAAGTATGCAAACCAGTAGCTTCTAGTACATTCCCAGAGTTGGGCAGCCATCACTACAATTTTAGAACATTTCCTCACCCCAAAAAGGAACTCTGTACTCTTTAGCAATCACCCCCATTTCCTCTCAAGGCCTCAGCCCCTTAGAACGGATAATCTATTTTCTATCTCTATAGATTTTCATGTGTATATATGAAATTCAGATTGATCAGCAATCAGCTCAAGGGAAAAGGGCATTCATGGAAAGAATACAGGAAGTTAGGGGCAGGACAAACAACAGCCTCACGAACAACAGAAATTGGGCCTAGAAAATCAATCAACCAATCAATCAATCAATCAATCAATCTCTCACTCTCACTGACATGGACACACATACATACTTCCTTCAGTTTTTATTCACAGCCCAGTAAGACAGCTGGTTCATAATTTTTTTGCCCAAGAACAGCTGACCGGTGAATATATCTCTTTTTGTTAACTCTTAATTAACCGAGACAGGGAAGGTATTCGGCTCAGCTCTTCTCTGTTCAGCAAGGGACCCTCAAACAATAGATCAAGGACCGGCCTATATCTCCATTCACCCTCGACCAGGTATTCACTCCCAGTCCAGTTGGTGGGAACCCCAATCAAAAACAAGGGCCAGCTCTTTCCTGGTCAAGCAAAGGAATAGAAAAAGGAAAGGACGTGCGATTTACTAGGTGGTGCACCCCCCAGAAGCAAGAGCGAGGGGAAGAGAAAGTGAATGGCATGGGGAAGGTGAGGAAGTGGATCCAAGGCACATCACTGAGCTGGCCACAGCTGTTCAGAAAAATAAATCTCTAGGCTTGGTCAAGGGTCATGAAGAACACCTTCAAAGAGACCAGACCGAACTCCTGAGCCTCAGAGCCGTCTCTTGGGAGGCGCAGAGGGGGTGGCAGAGGACAAGAGAAGCAGCTTATCTCGCGATCGCCTCCCACCTCCTGCTCTTTTGGCCTCAGCCCTCCTTCTCCCAGTGCTTTCGAGTTGCATTGCCCACCCCCCAGGCAGGTGCTGTGGGCCCAGTCAGGGGATGTGGGCTCTGCAGCTGCCATGGGTCCAGCCAGCATGGGTGAGAAACTGAGCCCAAACTTCTCCCTTACTTCATCCCCGATGTTGGGAGGTAACGACTGCAGGCAAGACTTTAGGAATGGTATAGTGTATTAGTCATGGTTCTCTAAAACAAAAACAAACAATAGGATATATATGTGTAGAAAAAGGTTTCTGAGCAATCGGCTCATGTGATTATGGAGGCCGGAAGTGCAAATCTGCAGTCTAGGGTGAGACCCAGGAGAACCAGTGGTTCGGTACTAGTCTAAGGGCAGTCTGCTGGAGAATTTTTTCTTACTCTGGGGAGAGTCGGTCTTTTAATTCTATTCAGTCCTTCAACTGATCAGATGAGGCCCACCCGTGCTGCGGAGGGCAATCTGCTTTAATCTACTGATTAAGACATTCATCTCATCTAAAAACACCCTCACAGAAACACCCAGAATGATGTGTGACCAAATATCTGGGCACCCCATGGACCAGTCAACTGGACACGTAGAATGAACCATCGTACATGAGAGTTTCTGGGGCTGCTCAAGAAATTCTCTGCCAAGGTCCAGAGTTCAGGGAGGACCACAGGGAAATGGGGTGGAACAGACTGGTTCAGTGCACTGGAGTTGACAAGCTAATTGACCACCAGGTCTGGTACAAGGTTATTATCATATAGTTAGTTATAGTCTTGCAAAGACTGTTGTTGATCATCTATTTATCTTTAAATTTTATTGACTAGCCTCTTGCTGGTTAACCTGTATCATTTCAGCTCTTTATCCTTTGAGAATATTTGTACCGTGCTTGAACAGAACGGATAAAAAGAGGTTTTAAGGTTGAACCTTGACTTTGACTCAGAAGCTGGTATTCCATGCCTTAGCCTTTGCCTTCCTCATCATGTTCTCTTCGGGGGAAAAAATATAAACCACGACTCACTGACGATACACTGGAACAAGCACGCGTGTCCGTGTGGATGTGGGTGTGCCAAGGGAGCCGACTGGACATTCGTGCTCCTTATAAATGGAAACGATGATGTCTTAAGAGGTGCTTGCAAGTTTTTCTTCTGTCTTTCTCTTCCTTGAGTGATTCCTCACTGATTTCTGATCTACCCACAGCTCCGCCCACACGCGTGTATATGTATACACGTACACACGTTCTCCCCCAAGACAGGCCGACGTCGTTATACAATCAGTATAACAAAGTGGTTAGCGATATCGTTTACATTCGTGCTAGCTGGAAACCTGGTGTGCATTTTCCGTTTACAGCACATCTCAGATTGGATTAATATGTCTCAGGTGCTCAGTAGCCACATGTGGCTCGCAGCTGCCATGTTGGATCGCATAGCTCGAGGGCAGTGATGCTAACCCTTGGCTGCACATGGCCATCACCTGGAGAGCTTTAAAATACCGAGGCTGCGGGCCTCCCTGGCAGTGGTTTGGATTTAAGCGGGCCGGGCCGGGCTGGGACCCCGGCTCCTCGGATGGCTGTTGTACCTTTCGTGTTGAGAACCACTGGTCTACAGGGTGCTCTCCTGGGAAAGTGAGTCCTCTCTCCCCATCTGACCAGCCCTCGCTTTCTCTCCATCCCCATGAGACTCACATTGTAAACAGAAATTAAGCAAGCTCTAACTTGGGTCACGGGTAGAAGGAAAACAGAAACAGGATGGTATGAAATTCTGTCTGATGGGCAAGAGTGAGCAAGCTGAGTCGCTTGTCTTCTCCGGGTCTGTTTACTAACAGGCTTAGCAATTATTTGTTTTGCTGCTGCCCTTTTCTCTTGCAATGCGTTTCTCGTTCTCTGAAAAGTGAGAGTCGTCGACAAACACTGAAGGTCCGGCAAGACTTCTCCGTGTTCCACGGGGAGCTTCTAGAGAGAACAGAGGTATTTCGTGAGGAATCCTAGTTCCTGGAGGGAACGGCCGGAATCTCTGCGGCAGGAAACCAAAGGTTTCGTGACTTCTGCACAACTCGGTTTGCTCAGCTCTCGACAAGAGTAGTCTGCTTCTCCACAAATAGCAACCAGTCCAGACAAACCGCAGAGACTCGGGTTTCTAAACGCATCCAAGAAAGATTGTTTCAGGGAAGTGGACAAATGAGGCATGAGTAATTCAATCACCAGGAAAACAAACACGGCTACGCCCCACATCTGAAACCCAGGGCGTCGGCAGGCAGCCGTTTGCCAGTTCCAGCAGCTCGCGGAGACACCTGGGGCCCCATCTGGCCAGTTGGCCCTTCACCCTCAAAGTAGACTTCCCAGGGGTGGCACAGAGCTGGAAGCCTTGCGTCTTGGGCAACAGAAAATTGCTGAGTGTTTTCTGGGGGCGGCGAAACCAGAGAACACGTGGAGAATAGACTCGTTGGAAGGAGGTGACACTTGCTTGATTCTTACTCCGTTTGGATGGCCTCAGACCAGAAGTCATGAAGAAGTAACTGGCCCAAGGAGAGCTTTCTTGCTGTTCACCAACTGCTTGGGAAGGTACACGTAGCCCAGCCTTTGCCGCTGAGCTGGGTAGCCCTCCATCTGCTGGGATGCCAACCGTTCATGCTGACCCGCAGGTAGAGGAGATGGGCCAACCCATCCATCTTTATCCATCCAGCCTGTCACTGAGAGCCTGTAATTGCAAAGGGCTGGCGTGGTACGATGCGACTGGATGAGAGAGTCTGTACAGCTCGACAAATAACTCGCGCAGGAAAAAATCCCGTGCATTTACTAATGACATTCACAGATGGTCAGCTGTGCTTATCAGTAGAGTTTCTATAAAGTCCGCCACATTACCAGAGTTCTCCTAAAGCAGGGCCTCGGTGACCAGCCTTTCCCTCACCGTACCCAGCCATTACAGCGCACTTTTGCGAATGTTTTAATAAATTTTCATTTATATCGTTTGTAAGAGACAGAACCACAGTACATACTTGTCTTAAGCTAAGAAGAGAATTTACTGACTCACACAGCTGCAGAGTCCAGGGAACCTGACTTCAGGTACAGCTTGATCCAGGGACACAAATCATATCATCAGGCCTCTGCTTATTTTTCTCTCCCTCGGCTCTGCTCTCTTCAATATTGGCTTGATTCTCGGGTTCTCCATGGTGACAGGATGGCTGGCTTCCTGCTAAGAGCTCTAGCCCTATGTCCTCCCAGGTTCAAGTCCAATGGAAATAGGCCTTCTCTTCTCCATAGCTCCTTTGGGGTCTGATTAGACAAACTTGTATCACATACTCCACCCTTGAACCAGTTACTGTGAGGGCAGGAATGGACTTACACCCATGGTCCAGAGCAGGATCACAGTGGAGCCTTGGCTGAACCCCATACATTGAGAATGGGGAAAGAGCGTTCCCCAGAGGGAACTGCCTGGTCGCTCTAAGGCACGAGAGGGGAACTTCAAGTCTTGGTCCTTCACACACACAGAGATAGTGCTTTGGCTGTTTTGTTTGTTCGTTTTTGTTTTTGGTGACAGTGTCATTGCGTGCCTGCAGGCTACCAACAAATTCGGGGACTTGCAGGACCCACTGGAGACCATTTTGAAGGGAAGTGCTTTGTAAACTGCCTAGCACTTTGCAAACTCAAATCCTCTTTTTACGTTATGCCTTAGAACCCGCGAATTTAGCTGCTTCCTTTACTTCATTAGTCTAAATGTCTGAGGAAGTAGGGAGCTATTCTCCAGAGACGGAGCCAGCGCAGCGTTACAGACACGACTCTGAAGCCAGATGTCCTGGGTCCAAGTCCGGGTTCTGCCGTTGACTAGCGAGGTGGCCTTGAGTAAGTTACTCAGGATCTCTGTGCCTTGGTTTCCTCGTCTGTAAATCAGGGATGAGAAGAGTGTCCGTCTCATACTAATGAGTGAACAGGTGTCGAAAGCTGAGAACAGCGTCTGCCGTGTAGTAGGCGCTAGTAAAAATAATAGGTTTTACTACTCTGAAGTGGGTTTCTCTGTTTAGGGATCATCAAACAGATAAATTCATTTCTAGGCATCTCTCTCAAAGAGACACGGAGGTAGAAAGTAGCTCAGTCTTTCTTACGTGTCTTTAGGGTCTTGGTGTCTAAAAGCCCTGAGCCCATCTTGGCTGGCAAGGGGATGTCACCGCTTTTGTGCAAAGGATTTAAAGACTGGACCTGTCTGGTCCTCAGTTTGGCCTGTGAAAAACCACTTTAGCTCATCAGAAAAGTAAGGACAGGAAAACTTACCCAGGGTGCTTCACAAAGACAAAAAAAAACAAAAAACAAAAAAACATGGATGACACTCTTAGAACCCTGTGGGGTAGACATGGCCTGAAACAGCAGGTATCACCCTGCCATTGCTGCCCTCACCTGCCAGGAGAATGCCCTTCCCAAGGTCCTTTGCTT
>NW_011888853.1:37277-44940 GCF_000151845.1 Pteropus vampyrus | reverse complement strand
ATCAAACAGATAAATTCATTTCTAGGCATCTCTCTCAAAGAGACACGGAGGTAGAAAGTAGCTCAGTCTTTCTTACGTGTCTTTAGGGTCTTGGTGTCTAAAAGCCCTGAGCCCATCTTGGCTGGCAAGGGGATGTTACCGCTTTTGTGCAAAAGATTTAAAGACTGGACCTGTCTGGTCCTCAGTTTGGCCTGTGAAAAACCACTTTAGCTCATCAGAAAAGTAAGGACAGGAAAACTTACCCAGGGTGCTTCACAAAGACAAAAAAAAACAAAAAACAAAAAAACATGGATGACACTCTTAGAACCCTGTGGGGTAGACATGGCCTGAAACGGCAGGTATCACCCTGCCGTTGCTGCCCTCACCTGCCAGGAGAATGCCCTTCCCAAGGTCCTTTGCTTGCTGTGTGTGATTATTATAATAGTTCTCTCCTCCCCGCCCCCACGGCACTGCTATAATTAAAAAGCCATCAGCTCCGCATATCATGACTTGGCTGTGAGAGTCTCGGCATGCTGGAACTTGAGTCCAGAGGGATTTGATTTTTGATACACGGGGTTTAAGTGATTGTCTGTCTCCGTCCTGAAGCAGAGACACAACAGGAACCTCGGTCCCACAGGAGGGACTTTTCACCACCTTCCGTCTTGGAGAGGATCCACTCCGGATGGAAAACCCCCTAACATTTCAGGAAAAGCCTCTGAAACAAATCCCAGTGGGAAGAAGAGCCCGGGAGGGGTACTAGGACGTGACAGTCCGCAGCTCCGGTGCCTGGTGGACAGAGCGACAATGGAGCGTAAGAGATCAAGCTGCCCAGTTAAGTTTGTTCACCTCGGACTCCCAAACCCACAAGGACAGCTGGAATTCGTTCTTAAAATTCCTTGGAAAAGAGACATTCACATCCTCTCCCTGCTTTTGTGCAAAAGCGATGGCTAGAACTCGGCACCATTGACAGTTGGGGCTGGATAATTCTTTGTCATGGGGGCATCCTGTCTGTCGTAGGATACTTAGCAGCATCCCTGGCCTGTAGCCAGTAGATGCAGAAGCATCCCGCCCCACAGTTGTGACCACCAAAAATGTCTCCAGACGTTGCCCAGTGTCCCCTGGGGGCCAAATCGCCCTGGTTGAGAACCACTGCCCTAGGTAGTACATCCTCGAAGGCCTACTACATGCCAAGCGCTGTGCCAGGGGCCGGTTAAAGAAAAAACAGTTGGTTTCTTCCCTCAGACTCAGGACTGAAGAACAGAAGGAAAGGAGCCTGCAAATTAGTTTACATGCGAAGAATGTGGTTGGTGCACCTGGGGTAAGTCACAGATCCGTTAGCCCAGAGAAGCGCTGTGCTCCCTAAACCGCATAACTTACTGTCTTCCGAAGAGAGCCTCCCGCCTCGGCTGCCCTCCTCGGTGGACTGGAGCAGCTGCTCCAAGACTCCGCACGACCACACAGCAGAGGCTTGGCCGGCTTCCTCGGCCTCCCTCTCTTCAGGTGAAATTCTAGGTCTCTAACCTCCTGGGAGGCATTCTGGGTAGAGCCCAAGTCCTGCCAAGCATCTGGAGGAGAGCTGCAAAAACGTGGCCAGTTCTTTGGACGTTCCAGACTCCGCCAGTGGAGTGGGACGTTAGTGTCCAGCTGCCACCGTGCCTTCACGGCCGTGCTTGGGTGGGACTCAGGCTGTGAGTCGGGCAGGGGGGCCACACGCAGCCGCTCCCCCCGCCCCCCGCCGCCGTCGTGCACTTGGGATCATCTATAGGTCTCTTCCACTAGGGTCTGTGAATCTGGGGGCAGGGGCTGTATTATTCCAACTCTTCCATCACCTTCCCTGGCAGCCCCCAGCCCCCGCTTCCGGGGCGGTACACCTAGGAGGAGCTCAAAAGCCACTAACTGCATCTACATGTTTGGTGTTACGTATATAAATAGTCGAGTGACCCCCCTGGCATTGTTTCGTTCAAACTGTATGATCCAGAAGCCCTTCTCCTTCCTCCAAAATCAGAAGTGACTAGGATCCTGAGACTTGAAACCCACCTCCCCCTCCCCAGATGTTGGTGGAAAACGATCAGGAAAATTGGAATCAAGTTCTTTGTCTCTATCAAACTCATCTGAACGAGCACAGGATGCGAAACGTGAGCTTTAAATCAAAAAAAAAAAAAAAAAAAAAACAGCAGCCGCTGGCCTGAACCTTGCCCGTCTCCCGGGGACCTCGTGTGCCACACCCTGGGAAGGTACATGGACATGACGCCGAGGCCTCCACGTTCTCGACCTTCTTCTCTCAAGGGCTTCCGTTCTTGCAGAAACCCTGTAGCTCGTGTTCTGTCTGGCCACGGGTGGGAAAATACTGAAGTTGCAGCTCTGGGGCAGGCTGACTCCCCCCTGGGTTTCCCGTGGGCTGATTTTTCGGTGTGGGACCCCACCGAAAGCCAGATTCTGAAAACGGCCTCCCGAAGAGTAACCGTAGGTGGCAGACCCGAAAGCTGGTGATTCAGGGTTTTAGCTGCCTGTCCCCCGCCAATTAAGATGAATCACATGTGGTGCAGTTCACACAGCATAGAGCAGCACAGAAGGCTTTTGTCCCCTGATCCCTAGCTGACAATGTTCACAGCGGCGGCATCTCTTGCCAGCCTCGTTCTCAGGACTGCTCCGTCCCCAGAGACCTTTAAAAACGGGATAGACGGCTCTTCGTCCTGTCTACAGCAGGGCCCCAGGGCAAGGGGTGGGGGTGGGATGGACCCCTCTCTGGAAATACCTTTCAGCCTTAGAGGGCAGGGACAAGGGGACAGCTGTCGTTAGTGAATGGCGTGAATAAACAGACCCCAGCACACACTGTGGGAACTTCCTGAAGCCCCTCTCCCTGCATCCTGATCCAGGGTCCTTAGGAGGAGCCCACCGGGGAGATTCCCAAGAGGCCAGACGAGAACAGCTCCCCCTCCCTAACCTCCAGCACAGTCTAGTGTGGTTTTAGTCCCACACCCAGACGAACCCCCAGAGGTATTCTTCATTGTTGAGGAAGCCCAGCCTGATGTTCACACTAGTGGAATATTTGAATCATGGGGATAATGTCAGATCCAGGGGGCCAGAGACCCCATCTGTCCTATCCAAGCTGTTTTCCTAGCACCTAGGACGGTATGTGGCACAAAGATATATCTGTCGAATGAATGAATGAACGAATGAATGAATGAATGAATGAGAGGAAAGGGGGTTTTAAGCCATTGCCTTTTAGCCAAAGTCCTTTTTTCTCAACCATGGAACATTTTAAACATACAGGAAGGAGAATACTATTATAATAAATGCCACATGCCCATCATCCAGCTTCAGTAATTTTTCAGTCAAACTTGCCTTTTTTGTGTGTGTTTATTATGGAAATTTGTAAACATACACAGAAATAAGAGACTACTATAATAAACACCACATGCACATCATCACCCAGCTTCAACAATAGCGATCTAGCTCCCCCACACTGAAATGCCAAGAGACAATTTTAGGGCTACCTCCTTTAGAAGTAACCAAGTCAGTATAGAGAGAGCTGTTTAGAGAGAGACAAACTTAACATCTTATAATTATATCCAACTTCCTTTCTGGAAAGAGATCCAGAGACTGTTTCTTTCTTCTCCCTTTGATCTGAAAAGCAGCCCCGCAGCGTCAGCCCGTGCACATGTAAATGCAGACACGAAGACATATATAAAAAAGCACGTCCCCTCCAGCGGCTCGTTATCTGTGTTTACCTTATCAGGATGCTACTAGCCTAAGCCCACTTAGGACAAGGCGTTTAGTCTTTGAGGCTCCGGCTTCTGTTCCTAGTCACCAGTTCGGTGTAGAAATCCACAGTCCCAGGCGGAAAACAATTTGAAAGACAACATTGTTTCTGGACAAAGCTGTAACTGTGATAACGAAGCTTGTGTGGCTCCTGTCTGCTAATAAATTGCTGGGTTCAGGGTTGCAGCCAGGGGACCTCGGCAGAGCAGCGTGCCCTGTGTCTTCTCCTTCCTGAGCCCATCCCGATGGTCACGTAGAGTTCAAATCAGGCAGAAAGAGCAAATACTGAACCCCTGTGATCATGAGGACATGGGTTCTGCTCCCTGGGACGTGGTCTTCACCGTGGGATGCACCCCCAGCCGTGACTCAGTGTTCCTCAGAGGTAGAGCTTAGCTGTAGGGATCTGATCTGGACATTTGCCCTGCAATATAACAAGCCCATTGTTCTGGACACCTGGATTTTTGGCTTCTTTGAGGTGGTTTGGTGGAAATGGACACTGCTGGAGGTTGTGAGAGGTTATGAGAGGTTATGGGCCAAAGCCTCGCCCTGGCTCCCCCACAGCCAGCCCAGCCATACTCTGGGTCTTTATTGGGAAGAGTTTGAAGAGAGACATCTTTATCTGGGGGTGGTCGGGGAAGTTTTCGCCATAAAATGACACGTACAGAAGTAGTTTGTAAAATTATAAAAGACCATGTAGAAGTCGATTTTATTGTTATTAGCAGAAAAGCACAAGGATGCTGTTCGCTGGGTACAGTACAACACACTGGGCTCGGACAGGCGTCCCCGGCCTTGCGCCAGGGCCCTAAGTTCTGTGCCGAAATGTATCTCATGAGGCTGTTGCAGTAATAAGCTGTTCGTATATGTCAAGCATCCACACAGCACAGAACACATAGCAGGCCTCAGGAAAGGGAGGCAATGATAACAATAATATTACGATACCACTTACGTGTAGTGTAATTTATGGTGCTAAAAAGAGATGGGTGGAACTGTGAAGGTGAATTGGAAGGTTCCTGATGGGGAGTGGCCGTAGTTGCTGAGTGTGGGTTTTTTATGTCAGGCCCTGGAGGCTTTTGAGCAAGACAGGATGGTGAGTGTCCAAGAAGCCCGGTGGAAAGAGGAGCAGACTTCGGAGTCTGGTCCAGGTTTCACCGCGCAGGTGTCACTTAACGCCGCCACCTGTAGAATGGGAGTTAATAATATCAGCCACCTCCCATCCTGTGGCTCACCGGGCAGGCACCTTCGAAACGGTGGCTGTTACTATCTGTGCGTTAGAAAGATCATACATCACATACATCAGTGGGTTGGAGGGTGAGGGCAGATGGAAGGAGGAAGGTCCCGGGGAGGACCACGTGCAGACCTCAGCTCCCCTGCTCCTCCCCCCACCCCCAGCACTCAGCGGAAACGCCGGCTCCTCCCCCGACCCGCATTTACTCTCAGTGCCACCAGCCGACCTGCTTCCTCGCTTCCTCGGCCCTTCACAAGCTGTAATTATAGATACTTTAATCTTTGCTTAATTACTATCTGTGTCTCCGCACAGACTGTTTGCTCCACACCAGGGTCTGTTTTGCCACGCCTGGCGTCCAGCTGTCACGGATGCCACCCCCTCTGTATTTGTGCCCTGTGGCCACCAGTACAAATCACCACAGACTGGGTGGCTTAAAACAAAAGGGATGATTCTCTCCCAGTTGGGGGCGGCGGGGCTGGAAGTGTGAAGCGGAGGCCCGGGCAGGGCCGCCCTCCTGCTAAAGGCTGCAGTGGAGAATCCTGCCTGCCTCTTCCAGCTTCAGGTAGCTCCAGGCGACCCTTGGCCTTCAGCAGCATATGTCCAGTCTCTGCCGCCATCTGACCCTCCTTTCTGTGGGTCGCTTCTCTGTTTGTCTCTTACAAGGACAATTGTCATTGGATTCAGAGCCCTCCCAAGTAATACGGGAAGCCATCATCTCCAGACCTTTCATTACGTCTGCCAAGACCCCTTTTCCAAGTGAGGCCCCATTCATAGGTTCTGGGACATGGACGTATGTTTTAGGGTCCACCATGCCACCCACTGCCCCCTCCTTTGTGTGAGATTCTCCTGCAATAAGGAAGCTTTCTGCAGTGACGACGTGCCAAGTGCTGACCAGGTAGAGGGCCCGGGACTCGGCCATACATAACCCAGGAAGCACCCTGCTCTCGCCCAACCTGCCTTTCCTCCAGTGGAAAGGGACTGGCAAGGAACAAATGAGCAGGAACGTAACAGGGGCGGCGGATAAACGCCACTGAGAAGGACCCCTCCAGCCAGGAATGAGGCGGGCATGATGGGCTTTAGCATGAGGGGGCCAAGCCATGCTGGTGGCTTCTGCTGAGACAGGTGCTCAGACACCCCTCCCCTCACAAAGCACCAGCAGCAACCCCCCAGCAAATGGGTCTGGGGAGCTCACAAATCGGGGGGAGCCGAGTTTCAACTGCTTCAGGGTCTGCAACCCGGCATAACTGGCTCTTTCTTGAGGAATTTCAGAGCAGAACCAGAGGTCCCACAGTGGGTAGGGCTGCAGAGGGGGGCACTGCAGAGATATCCCACGGATGGCAGAGTGGGGAGCAGCCGAGGTCACAGGGGGACTGTACTGTTTGAGAGACGTCGAGGGGACAGTTCTTTGAAGCCCATTAAGCAGGAGCCAAAGCAGGAATCTGCAGTAGGTGCCAGGGCTCAGGGGAGTATCCCGTGGGAGCCAATTCCAGCTTTCTGACTGCAGTTTAACTAAGTAAGAAAATTTCGCAACCTCAGAATGAAGCACCGTCTTCACTGTCAACGTGCATGAGTGACAGCCCAGCCGTGACCTACCATGGGTTTTGGGAGGGCAGCTGCACAGCACTTGGAGACCCCAGTGTCCAGAGCCTGGCCGCACACCTGTGTTCTCCCAGAGCCAGTGCGGCGGCTCCGGCCAGCCTCGGCTCCTTCCAGGCTCTGCTCCCCAACGAGGCAGCGGCTGCAAGGTCCGGCTGCCGGCGGGAAGCCCAGCACCACGTCCTGTCTCTCCTCTTCCTCTTCCTCTTCCTCCCTCCAAGTTCTTTGAGCGTGAGCACCCAGACCGAGACGGTCTCCTGGAGCGTCTGGGCAGGGAAGGGTTCCATCAGCAAGTCTTCCATCTTTTTCTTTAAAGAGCCAGACGGTAAACATTTTAGGCTTTGCAGCAACCTCTTGGTCCTGCCCTGATAGCTCAAAAACAGCCATAAACAATACATAAATGGGTGGGCGGGGCTGGGCCCCAGTCGTGAAAACAAGACAGGTTAGATCTGGCTCGCGGCCGGCCTCAGTTTGGGACGCTCGCTCGCTGTAGACCCTGGGGAGCCACGGGGTGGCTTTGGGCAGGGGGATAGCATGGCCAGTTCTGCACTCTGGGGAGATGACTGTGACAGCCGCAAGTGGCAGGGTCAGGCCTAGGGAAAGGAACACTGGGACCCCCTTTGCTTGGGATCCCGGGGGGCTGTCGGACTCTGCTGCTGAGCGGGCAGCAGTTTTCCTAAGATACTATGGCATCTGCCCTACTTCTGGAAAGCAAGATGCTTGCTTCTCTGGGACCACCCAAGAAGCGACCGGTTTATTGATGTAATTTTTAAATAAAATATTTTCATAATGTTTACAAGGCTCGCAAGTTCTCTCCAGGCCAGGACCCACCTGGCATCTGGGCCGCCGACTGGTCAAAGAGCTCTTTGTGGGCAGCGCCGCCAGTCTTCACGTCTGTTTTGATCAAAGATGGGAGGGAGAGAAGGAAGGAAGTTTCCCAGGCCACGAGCACGCTGGGCGGTCAGTGGCCCGTGCAGCTTTGGAGAAGTGGGGCCTGCGAGCAGCCAAGTGCTCGCTCGAGTACCCTCTCGGGGATGGGGGGGCGGGGACAATGGGAGGGCGGGGCACACCCAGGTGAGGGGTAGCTGGAGTGTGTGCCTA
>NW_011888853.1:35238-36432 GCF_000151845.1 Pteropus vampyrus | reverse complement strand
TACTATGTAACCATTTTCTGAAAAATAGTAAACCTCAGAGGGGTTTGGTGGGCTGTAGCTGCATAGGATGCCTAAGACACAGTGCAGTTCATTTTACACAGAGGGGACGAGGTACAGAGAAAGTAGTAACTTGCCCAAGGTTATTGCAAGGAGATGACTGAGCCGGACTTGAGCTGAGGGGTTTATTCTCCTTCCCCCACTTGGCGATCCTCAGTGAGGTCTCCGCTTCTGAGTCACCCGAGGACCTGGGTTCGATAGGCTTCGTCCCCAGAGCGTCAGCCTCCGTGTTTTGAAAAAGCTCCCAGTTGCTTGCCCACCCACAGGCCGCCTTTGTTTTTCAAGCCTCCGTTTATAGAATCACTGCTTTGAGATGAGGCTTCAAGAAATCTTGAGACAAGGAGAAAGAAGAGATCGCACGTATAAGTGAGCGGTGCTTTTCAGGCTTGCTCCTTCCCGCCACGGGCGTTTGGGAAGCCTGGTCCGGTCTGTCTGCTCTGTGGATTTCCGTGTGGCAGCTGCTCCTTGGGGCTGCGTGTTTGTCCCCTCTCCCAGCCCCACCCTGGGCTTGGTCACACCGACCTTGGCCGCTTCAGGTCTCCTGCTCTGACCTTCAGCAGCCCTTGAGTTCCCAGGAGAGAGGAGAGGCGCGGAGACCATGGGGCCGGCCGCCCTTCCGTGTTGACGCCGCCTCTCTCTCCCCGTCCAGCCACCACACATGGTGCTTCTGGTGTCAGGTGACGTGTCAGGTGTCGCTGAAGGGTTCGGGGGAACCCAAAGGGCAAGAGGTTACAAAAGTGTTGATGAAATAGGACTCTTTCCCTTGGGAAAAGTGCCCAAGAAGCTAAAACCTCGGTGGGGGCCCCCGCGAGCCCGCCCCGCACCCCCCGGCCTGATTCCTAACTGCTCTTCCTTCCGCCTCAGAGCCAGGCCTCGCTCACAGAGTTGTCCTGCTTGTACCCTCTGCCCTCCTACCCATTTTTAGAACCCCTTGCCTCCAGCCTGCCCCCGGGAGTGGGTTCCATCCCCTCTTCCCAGCTCGAGGTCCCCAAGATCAACATAGGCACATGCCCTTGAGTTTCCAGGGATTCCCAGTGGGGTGGTCTTTGGCATCCACGTCCCACGGAACAATCCAGGCTGGTGTGCTGGAGCCCCGCCTCCTTCCTGATCCACCTGGGTGTGGACGGGCCTCACTGT
>NW_011888853.1:31942-33819 GCF_000151845.1 Pteropus vampyrus | reverse complement strand
CCCGGCCCCTCCCGCCTCTCCCTGGACCCTCTGCATCCGGGCCAGAAGCTTGGCGCTAGGGATTTGCACACGCCAGTTGACCCAAACCCCTTCCTCTGGGGTCCTGCTACCTTTGATCTGCCTGAAACCATCCCCGACTCTGGGGAAAGCAATTTGGCTGCGAGAGGCCTCTGTGAAATGTACCTGTGAACTGCTCCTGTACTAACGATCTCGTCCCACTGCCAGCTGAAGCCCTGTTAAACTCAGGGAGCCACTAGGGGACACCTCGGGAGCAGCTGATGCACCCCCCCCTCACCCCCCCGCAACTGCCTGGGAAGCAGCCCGCAGAGGGGGCATTCGTCCTGGGTGGAGGGCAGCCTTGTCCTGCAGGCACATGTCACGGCCTGGCTGCCACTGATTGCCCCGGCCTGTGTTGAGGTGGCCGTCCAGCATGAGGTCATGGCTGCAGGGTTCCTAGTTAGAAAAGCCGCATTGTTCTCCCAGAAAATACTCACACCTTCCCTTTCCTGCAGCAATGCGTGGCCGCTGGGCCCTTTCGTAGCTTGGTACCTGCTTCCATCTCCAACAATGACAACGCTTCGCACTCCGCCTGGGCCCTTCATTCCGGTGTCTTAGGGCCTATTCTTGTTCTGCCTGGTGCCTGCAAAGCACGGCTTCCTCATTCAGAGGGCAGCAGCAGGCCCCAGCAGGCCCGGGAGAGGTCTGCGGAGTCAGAGCACACTCGTCTTCCCATGAGTTCAAGTTAATCAGCCCAGAGCATTTGACGGCCAGCTCAAGTGGCCTCTAAAGCTATGGAGTTCTTCCCGATTAGTAACCAGCTTGGGCCGTTCAGCTGACGTCACGCAGTCCTGACACATGAAGGAGCCCTCTGATGCCCCCATCGTGAGTGGACCACACTCAGGTTCAAATCATGCCTCTCCAGGAGGCACATGGCCCTGGGGATGTCACTTAGCCTCCCAGAGCCTCTGTTTCTGCTCGTGTATAATTAGAATAACTACCTACTTGGCAAAGATTTTAGAGGTTCCACGACAGAATATGGAGAGCGTTTAGCTCAGTCTGGGCATATACTTGGTTAGCAAAAGCTATTATTAAAAATATTATTTAAAAAGATCTTATTAAAACTATTATAAGTGTTTATGTAAGTTAAAATGTATTTAATATTTTATCAACCATAAGAAGCTGTTCCTCTTTTGTCATCCGCATCACGGTTGGCATCACAGACCTTCCCTTGTCCCTGCCTTATCCTCACAAGAGTGTCGGGATCTCGGATATTCAGCCGTGGTTTGCAAACTTTCTTCCGCAGAGCTCTAAAGTTTCAGTGGTGGGATTATGGAGCCAGGCTTGGCTCTCATCTGTTTTAAATATTATGCTTTTACCCAAGACTTTATAGAAGAAAAGGATTTATTCCCCAGCCAGATGAATTTGGAAAGTCGCTATTCTAGAAGCCTCCGGGACAGTCTGTTGATGCCTTTAGCAAGGCTGGACTGGGACGGACGCTTTGCCAGGTAGCTCAAGCACTCTCTTCTTTTAATGGCAAGCAGCAGAGGGATGGACCAAGTGACCCGTGGCGGTCCTGTTATGCCCCTGATTTGGTGGCATTCTAGTTTAAACCTCCTTTGTTGCTGTCAATCTGCTTTCAGTCTCCAGCATGCACCACTTCCCGCCTGGGGGGCACACTGAGGCTGGCGTCTCAGGTGGGCCCCCTGGTAGTTACACCTTGGGCCACAGCTGGGAATCACAGCAGCAGTCGGAGGGGAGGTGGGCAGAGGCCTGGCCCTGGGACTCAATCTCCTCGCTGGCCAGAAGCACCCAGGCGCCTGTGCCGAGAGGAGCTCACCAGCCAGGCAGATCCAGGGTTTGGAGGGAAGGGTCCCCGG
>NW_011888853.1:26542-30517 GCF_000151845.1 Pteropus vampyrus | reverse complement strand
TTGTCAGAACTGGCTGTGCGGGCCTGCCCCAACGCAGGATGATGCTCTGTCAGCTCCTCTGGTCAGAAAGCTCTTCTGTTCTGGCTTCTTGGCGCCTTCGCATTTGCTGCCCACTTTTACGATGTGTTCCTGCGCTCATAAATTGTCTGCCTGTCCCACGAGCCTGGGCAGAGCCTCCCGGCCACAAGCCGGACACTCGCACCATTGACTCTACCAAGATAAGGTGCTGTAAATGTTCCACTGACCTCTGGGGCAGTGAGTGCAGACATTTCCCAGGCCAGGGAGTGGGTCAAGGAACCCTGCCTCTGACTCATGAGCTGTCCAGGGAACCTGACAGATCCTTTGGTTGTAGCCTGAGGATAATCTCGAGCTGTTAACGGGGCTCCGGGAAATAACCCCAAGGCTCCTTGGGGCCCGAAACGAGAGCAGAAAAACCTCCTTGTGAGTCATTGCAAATATTTACCCTGAAAAGTTTGTTCGATTGTGAAAGCTCCCGAGCGCGCAGATGGCATTCCCCTGGGACTAAAGGGGCCCCTCCACCAGCAGCGGCCAGATGTGTAGTGTTGAAAAGGGTCAGGCAGGATGATTCCCGCTGTTCGCCTGGGAGGAGCCCCACACTGCCAGCCCTCCAAGCGGAATCCTGGGGCTCATTCTTCTCGAGGAAGGCGCCGGCGATGGAGTTGCACATCGCCTGGGCCCTCTCGGGGACCTTGACCCCTAAAAGCACATCTGACCTTCAGCTGCTCTTTGGTTTCCTGGCTGTGTATTTACCTAAATGGGGTTTCTTTGTCTCTGGTAGGAACTTTTATCAGCCAGTTGTCTGGGTGTGAAATCTACAGGTCCAAAATTCTGTCTTCGCTGCTATCTAATTAGAGCAGCAAATCTGAAGCGTTCCTGATGTTGATGTTGAATATCTCGCTTCTTTCCACCATGGGAGTGTCTGTTTTATCCATCCATCTGCTCCTCCTGCCTTCCTCCTGCCTGCCAGCCGGGACCTGCGGAGGAGGGTTGGTTCCATGGCAGAGGCGGAGAGGGTCTTTTGCCGACAGTCTCTGGTGGTGGATTAGAACGTAGGGGGCACCTAGGAGATCCTGCAGGAAGCAAAGCCTTCCCGAGAGGCCACTGATCACTTGGGCACGTGACAGATTTTCAGTCTGGGAGCCGAGCACCCACACCTTCCCGGACTGCCATCCGATAGAACGGGAATGGGAAAAGCGTGTGGAAAGACAGGGCGAGGCTTGTCTTCAGATGCTGGTCCCCTATGGAGGTGAATCATTTTCGCTTTGTTTTGTTTCGCTGACGTTTTGTTTGAGTTGAAAAGAAATGGGTGCCCCGAGGTGATGCCTGTAGATCTCTTGGGTTATTCAGATGTGAACTTTTACCCTGTGCTTGAGGTTGACTCACAAGGCAGGCAGTTATATAAATAACAGGACTGATAGGAAGATAACTGAGGCTCCATTTGAATAAACAGCCTCCTTTAGGGTGGAAATCACCTCCGGCTGGAGGCAAAGCGGGGAGCTGCCTAGGTTACAGGAAGTGGTTCTTTCGGGTGTAATGGGGACTCTCATTAGGAGAGACCAGGAAAGGTTTGGCAGGCCGGTGAATTTCTCATAGTCCAGCTGGGAGGAAGCTCAGAATCAGGTGAATTTCTCATAGTCCAGCCGGGAGGAAGCTCAGAATCAGCTCGACGGGCTTGTCTTGCCTGCACCGGTGGTTCCAGGGGATAATGTCACTGGGGAAAGCGGTTCTTTCTCTCTCGTGGCTCGATGTCCACAGCTGTGACTGAGAGAGCAGTAGAGGCGAAAGCCATGAGGAGGATAGAATCTGTCACTTCTCTTCTTCCCTCTGCCACCCACGTCTGGACTGAGGTTCGCCACTGGCCACTGCTGCCTCCCACAGGCCCTCTACCCATGCCCAGCCGTAGTGAACGCTGAAAAAGCGCAGTTCTGACCCTGCGGCCCCTCACTCAGACGGCCGCCAGCTGCTCCTGAGACAGGCACTAAGTCCTTCACCTGTGTTCCACTCCTGTTGCACATCTCAGATCATCGGGACTTAGACACCAGGGCTCACGGCAGTGCTGTGCGCCATCGCCCAAAGGTAGAAGCCGCCCAGGTGTCCCGCGGGTGAATGGACAAGCACAGTGTGGTCTGCCCGTAAAATGAAATCTTTACTCGGCCATAAAAAGAAGGAAGTGCTGATACACAGTACGATATGGACGAGCCTTGAACACTTTGTGCTAAATGATACAGCTACGCACAGTCAGGTGTTGTCTGATTCCATTTATAAGGCTGTCGGGAGCCAGCGAATCCATCCAGGCAGAAGGCAGGTTAGTGCTCGGGGCCTGAGGGGTGAGGGGGATGGGAAGGGGGTGGGGAGCGACTGTTGCCTGGGTATGCAGGTTCCTCTGGCAGTGACGAAACACTCCGAAACGCGATAGTGGAGACAGTTGCGCAATGTTGTGAATGTGCTCAAGGCCATTGCATTGTACACTTTAGCATGGTTAGAACGGTGAATTTTAGGTTATGTGAGTTTTACCACAATTGAAAAAGAAGTCCTACCCCGTGCCCTCTAAGCCAGCCTCGCATCAGGCCATCGTCCCCTGCTCACACCCCCCCAGTCGTGATGGTGTCTCCTGCAGCTTCCTGCCTCCGGTGTCTTCACCTCTGCCTGGCCAGCTTCCCTCAAAACCTTCAGGAGCCCGAGGCTGGCCAGGTTGGCCCTCTCCTGTCCTTCCCCTGCAGGACAGGGCCACCTGGGGTTATCACCCCTGCTGTGTCGTCAAATTCTCAACCCCTAAAATGGCTTTTTCACCATGACACCAAGGGCATGGGGAGGTTCTCTGTGGAGTTTCAAAGCACAGGACGGTCCCCCAGTCTCCACCTTTCTGTCTCATCCTTTCTTGAGCGCCTTCCCGTTCCCTTTCCACTGTTCAGAGGGAAGGCGTTTTCCCACAGGAAAGAAAAAGCAGGTTATAAACGGTGATTCAGCTCCCGAACTCCCCTGCAAGCTTTACGTAACCCGTAAAGGACTCAAATCCTCATGAAACGCCTCACACGTGAGTGAAACTGGCTTCTGTGAGGTGACCAGGCACCGAACCTGCCATTTACAACAGGGCTTTGTAGGAAAATGAGCTGGGAGCTCAAAAAGGGCTTAAATGTTGTGTATTCCAAAATCGCCATCTTTTCTTCTGCGTCTGGGACGTTGATGAACACGGTTGACACTCTCCAAACACAGTTGACACTCTCCTGAGATAAAGCGGGGGCGGAGGGGGGCGCGGCGCGGGGCGGGGACCGGGATGGAGCCGGGGATTCGGGCTCAGAGGAGAACCCAGTGGAGTGGGCCTTGCTGGCCTGCGAGGTGGTGATGTCCCCAGGACGGCCTTGGTGGCCCTCCTCACACTCTGCGGTCCCCGGCCCTGTGCTGTGCTGCGTTCCAGAGATCCCCTCAGGAGCACAGCTAAAGACGCCTCAGAAATTGAGTGGGGCCCGTCCAGCTTCATCTCCCCAGTATCGCGAGGCTCCACGGGTGCTGTGCCTGCTGTATACAGCGCCCGTCGTGCGCCGGGCGAGGGTGCAGAGCGGGCTTCCTCAGCCTCGCGACATGACTGACGTTTTGAAGCAGAAACTTCGCTGTCACGGGGGCTGTCCCGTGTGCTGTGGGATCGTTAGCAGCGTCCTTCACCTCTTCGTACTTGATGTCAGTAGCCTGTCCCCAGTTGTGATAACCGAAAGCATCTCTAGACATAGTCAGTGTCCCCTGGGAAGCGAAGTGTCCCCTGCCCCCAGCTGAGAACCCTTGGTCTAAGGAGATAGGAGGATGGTCCCTTTCTGAAGCCCAGCACTCACGTCGTGTGTGGGAGAAGCCCCCAGCAGGGCCAGGGCCTGGCAGCTGTGAAGAGGGTCCCACCTGGATCTGGCTTTGGCTGGGACCTCCCGTTGCTGCCTGCATGGTAAAAGGTGCCTGAGGCAGGGCGGG
>NW_011888853.1:17290-24002 GCF_000151845.1 Pteropus vampyrus | reverse complement strand
CACAAAATCATGTCACAATTCAGGGCCACGCACCTCTGTGTACTTCAGCTGCATCTTCTAAGAGTAAGAACTTTCTGGTAGAACAGCGGGGAGAAACACTTAAGCACACTATTCTCAGAAAGAGGTACAAAATAGCCCTCAAGCATATGGGGAAAAAGTTGAAACTTGTACCTAAGTAGGAAAATACTAATTAAAACAACACCAAGATACCATTTCTTACCTGTCAGGTGAGCGAAATTTTAAAATATGGCAACATATCCCATGATGGGACGATGGAGAAACCAGCTCCCTCATGTATGACCGGCGAGAATTCAAATCGGTGCAGCCTTTCTGGAGGAAAACTCGTCAGCATCTAACTAAACTACATATGCATTTTCCTTCGATCCAAAATTCCACTCTTAAGAATCAACTCTGAAGATACACGTCCGAGAACATGAAAATACATGTCCAAGGTTATGTGTGCATTGCGACATTGTCTGTAAGAGCAAAACATTGGAAAGAACCTAAACGCCCATATTTAGGAGAACAGCTGAATAAACTACAGTACGGCCACGTGGCGGAATAGTATGCAGCTGTGAAAAATGATGCGGAAGAGCTCTGTGAACTGATCTGGAATGATTTCCAGGACATACTGTTAAACGGAAGAGTACAGCATGCTACCATTCACATAAAAAAATAAAAAGGGGGGTCGGGGTGTAAGAAAATACACATCTATCGACTTGTTTGTGCAAAAGATACAGTAAGGATAAATCAGAAACTAAAAAGTTTCCTCGTAGCGGGCAGGTGGGAGGGCAGGGGTTCGGGGCAGAGTAGCCCCTTCTTTTGGACACTAATGTGATGTTACCTTCCTGGTTTTGATCACGCTGCTGTGATTTCGTATGCTGTTAACATTAGGGGAATTTGAGTGAGGGGGATAAAGGACCTCTTCACACTATGTTTGTTCCTTTTCTGTAAGTCTAAAACTATTTCAGAATAAAAACTAAAAAAAAAAAAAATTACAAAGTACCTGGCCTATAGCGAGGATGCTAAATTTTTGATCAATAATTAAATTCGTACATTAACTTATTTGAGAAGTCTTGAGGTAAAACAACCTATTTGACTTCAAGGGGGAAAAAAAGAATAGACATTCTCTCAATCATCGCAAGAAATGTAACTTGGACTTAATAAAATTACCTAACACACTGACCCTATACAACTTTTCTAATCATTCCTGGATGTCCATAGATGTGTGTTGTCGCTGTTGTTTTTTATTTGTTTGTTTCATTGATGCGTTTGTTTGTCCTGTTTCTTTAATCTCCTTTAATCTCCTTTAATTGGATGACACTGACATTTTGAAGAGCTCGGGGAACTGGCTGTTTTCCGCAGGAGGCAGTGGGGAAGGAGACCGTCTCTGCAAACTTGTATTCACACAGGGATGGTTCTTCCGAAGTCTCAGCGCTCATGGGATAGGCTCAGAACCCCGTGTCTCCCCGAGTGACTGTCAAGATGATTGTGCTCTCTTCGATGCGTGGTGGACAGGGCCCCGTGAGAGTCTGTGGTTACATCCTCCCCTCACTCTGAGCTTGCTACTTTGCCCCCTGACACGCTCAGTTACGCCTCGAGGGAGTACAAGGGTCAGAGATGACAGTGTTTAATTGGCTTCATTCCTCGAGGAAGGCTGGGGAGTTCTTGGTACCTCAGAAATGAGGGGCATCCGTGGGAGCTCATTGAGATCTACGTATAATAGCAAAGGAATTCTTTACTGGTTTGATCAGGAGAATAAAGGACACCAGATGCGTGCCAGAAGCCAGCCATTCATTTGAAAATACTGGGAACTTTTTTTCTTTTGAAGATAATTAAACAGCATTAATATTTTAAATTCACTGGGGTCTTTTACAATGTTTAGGCTGGGTCCCCCACCACCCTGCTGTAGAAAACTGGTCATAGATGGTTTCATAGTGTGAAATATCGCTCACAATCACGGGCTTCCCCGCATAAACAGATTACAGGGAGAGTCACCCCCCACCCCATACGTTTCTGTAGGAGTGTGGTGGATTCGTCAGGTCTGAGCTGGAATTTCAGCCGTGCTCCTTGTGGGCTGAACATGGGAGGGATCTGTAACCCGCTCTCGGCCTCACGTTCTTCATCTGTAAAATGAGTTGATAGCATGTCCTGCGAGGGTACTCAGTCGCCAGAGTAAGACGAGATGATGCAGGAGCCGCACTTGGCATTGGACCTGACACAGGGCAGAAGCTTGGTGAGCTGCCCCGGTGCTCTCGCTGTGGTTGCTGTTGGCCAGGTGCCTCTGTGATCGTCACCAGGGGTTTCTGGAAGAGGTGGCTCTGGTTAGGTGGCTGCTTCGCCCACCGTGTTGGTATCGTTGTGCAAAGCGGCAGGGGCAGAGCCTTCCAGCTGCTGGTTCTCTCCAGCCCGCCCCACCCACATGGCTTCAAGGATGCGCATCCTGCACCCACCCTCAGCTGTCTGTCTGGAGACGCCAAGTCATTTCCCAGCGGCAGAGCTCCGAGTTCCCGACTAGCTAGACGGCAAGCCCCGAAATACACAGCACAGAGAAGGAAAAGGTGCCTTTGTGTCAGATTTCTTCCCAGCATCTTGCTGGTTTTCATTTCCGGCGTGCGCTCAGAGGCAGGGGGCTGCGGGCTGTGGGCTTCCAGTGCTGTTAGTGCTGTAGAAAGCAGTGGTCTCGCCCACGTAGACCGTGTTGGGCAGGTGCTCTTGTTTGAGTGCGGGCCTGAGCCTGGGCTTCAGGGTTGTAACTTCCTGTGTCTCGCTCCTGCCTTTCCACCGGCACCTTTAAGAGAAGTCCAAAGAATGATGATGAAGGATGACCTGACACCCTAAGCCCCAGGCCTTTACCCACCATCATTCACTTCTCCCAGCATACCCTGCTGCTCACAGGACATCTTCTCAAAGGCTCCCAGCTGCACCTGGAGCCTTCTTGTGCTCCAGACTGTCTTGGCCATCAAGCCAGTGACATCAGTAGCTGCGAAGTTGCCGGTGGGTAGGCCCCTCCATTTCCCTGCCTGCTCTCTCCCCCGTTCCCCGCTCTTGCTCTGCTCATCTTTGCTAAAGAACTAGCAGGAAGTTCAGAGACCGTGAAACACATTTCGTTTGCAAAAGAACATCATTCCACTTTGCCCTGGGAGCCCAGGCAAACAACAGACTACATATTGACAAGCAGCTCTTGCTTCCCAGCCTGCAAGGGAGCGTGTTCTAACTGCATGCAAATAGCCAGCGATTTCTCACCAGCGTGCAGTTCCTTTCCTCTCGCCAAGGGAGGGGGAGGAGCAGGTGGTGTTCAGCTTTGAACTTGGTCCACATGCCCCAGGGATAAGTGAAGGTATAGTTTGTTCTAAACAAGGGAGTGCGAGGGGAAGGACGAAATCCCCGTTCTGTATACGTCTTGCCTTGGCCGGGAGCCAGGCAGAGAGAGCAGTGTGACAGAGACGGCAGTCGAAGGCTATTGACAGCGTATGTTATTCAGCGGCAGAGCATTCAGCCTCTCAGATCGTGCCCAGAAGGTGGTTTTGCGGGTGGAAAAGAAAGGAGCCTTTCAATCCCCCTCCTTTGGCCTGCCCTGCAGTTTTCGTGGAGCGGCCCTTTTGGAGTTTCCTCTTGGAGTGATTGGTTTATGCTGTCCAGATGTGCACAATGTGATGGTTTTGTTTTCTGGCTCTCCAGATGTGCACGGACAGGAAAATGAGCTCCGGCAAAGGGGGGCTGGGGGGCCAGTCTCTGCAGCCCCGGGAATCTGGAGAATCACAGAGCTCGGGGTCTGGGGAGGAGCTTGTGGGTCGCCTAATTTAACCTCCTCATTCTACAGCCGAAGACACTGAGACCCAGGGGCGTGTGACATGCTCGCCGCTGATTGATAACCTGCAGCTGGGAGCAGACGAGACACTGGCCCTGCTAGAACTCACGGGCGGTGTCTGTGCTCACGTCTGTTTCAGCACCGTGTGCACCTGGGTGCTTGGGACACGTCCGTGAACTAAGATTCCTGGCTCATTCTGACATCAGGGCAGATGTGAGAGAAAAAGAATGAACAGTAAACATCAAAACCGGTACATGGGGTAGTAGGTCGGAAGGTAAGAATTGCTATCAAAAACTGAAGAGCAGGAGGCGCATAGACTCGGGTTCGTGAGGAACGCGAGTGCTGTGTCGGTTTGGTTTTGGATGAGGGGCGAGGGGCGGCTGTCTGAGTTACACACTGTATAACAAAACAGCTCAAATGCTGGTGGCTTAAGCCAGTAAACATGATCTCACGTCTCCTGTGGGTTGTGCATTTGAGAGCAGCTTTGCTGAGGGTCCCTGCTCAGGGTCTCTGGTGAGGGTACAGCGAAGAAGTCACCCGGGCCGCACTCCTCTGGAGGCTGGACTGGGGGCTCCGCTCCTGGGATGGCACAGTCACGCGGCTGTTGGTGGGAGGTCCAGTTTCCTGTCACGTGGGCACCTCCGTATGGCTACCTGATGGTCCTACGCCATGGCTGCTGGCTTCTCGCGGAGCTGGTGGTCGAGAGAGTCAGAGGAAGTGACTTCTATGACCTTGACGTGGCCATAGGGCCTCATCCTGAAGGAGGTGAAGACGTGCGCCACAAACATCGGAGAAGGAATGTTCCAGTAGAAATGCCCTACGGTGGGCTAACCAAGCATGTTGGAGGGAGAGCATGGAGGCCAGACGATCGGAGTAGAGGGGGCCAGGGGCTGCGCCACAGAAGGAGAGGTCAGAGAGAGGGCGGAGGGCGGGAGCACCAAGGTCACTGCAGGCCGGAGGGCGGGAGGGACAGGGGCTCTGCCTCTGAGCGGAAGGGCCGCATACGCAGACGTGGCGGACGCACAGAGGAGAGACCGTAGGGGGCAGGGGGAGCAAGGAGGCTGTCACTGTAAACCAGGTCGGAGCCGGTGGCGGCTCCCACCCAGCCGTAGCAGTGCAGGAGGGAAGAAGGGCCTGGATTTGGGATCGACAGGATGCCCCGTCGGATTGCGGTGAGGTGTGACAGAGTAGCCGACAGTGACCCCAGGGCTTATGGTCTTCCTTCTCGAAGCGGTCACTGGCCGCTTTTTCTCTCTGTCTTTGGTGGTTTTGTAGAAAGCGCGGAGGCGTGGTCAAGGGCTTGGCCTCTGGCACCGTTTCCCTGGTTGCAATGACCCAGGCTGTGTTCTTAGGTTTGTCACTCGCCCTTTGTAGGCCTTGGGTCCTACGCCTGCAAAATGGAAAATGAATTTGTACCTCCTAAGTGGAAGAAATTATACATGTTTATGAAGGTGCTTAAAGCTCTTTAAAGAAAGCTGCCCAGGTGCTGGAAAAATGTTTAGCGGTTTACAATGGTATTTTGCGCGTTGGGGAACGAAATGTTTATTTTTGCAACCCCTCCCTTAAAACGTTGATCCCGCAGTCAGGCTGACTGAAGCATCCAGCAAATAAAAAGCGGGTGAGAGCAAATGTCGGGGGAATGGCAAACTTAGGTGCCCTGCAGAAATACCCTGCACAGAACTCCAAAGCAATGGTCTCGGGGCTGTGACGAGCGGGAAGCCCAGGGTTAGGCAGCTCTGGGGGTGCCGGTCACGTTGCACATCTTGATCTGGGTGCGGGTTTCGGGAAATGCGTCACGTTTCTGAAACGTCGTCCATCACGGCGCTTGCAGCCCGTGCTCCTCTCTGCAATGAAACGACTTCGGCGAAAAGCGATGCGAAGTTATTCTCTTCCCCAAAGTGTGGCCCCCCGGCCCACCCACCCAGGACCGGAATTCCTTCCTTTAGAGGTCGATCGCCTCAAAGGCACGGTTTTTAGAATTCCAAACACCTTGAGAATTAACCAATAGATTGTTGTCGTTGGCCACTGACACTCATCTCAATTAGTCGATAAGAAGGCGTAGCTTCGTTTTGCCCGTTAGGACTGTAGGTGAATAAAATCGCGTGGCGTTTACTGTTTTGTGTCTAGTTCCTTTCACTCAGAGCTGTGTCTCAGAGATGGCTTGTCCTGTTGCGTGTGGGTATAAGTCATTCATTCTCATTGCTGTATACTGTGTGAATGGAAGTCCGTTTACTTAATTCATTTTGTCATTTATAGACATTTGCTTAATTCTCAGTTTGGGGGTTATTATTGATAGAGGTCCCGTGAGCCTCCTCGCATCTGTCTTTTAGTGACTGTGTAAGCACGTTGCTCTTGGATAGATACGGCCAGATGTCTTTTAAATCACGTGTGCAGCCTCATGCCTGGGCTATGCATAGCATTGATTTATTTTCTGGGAGACTGAGCAGGTAAAGATCCCTAGGACATCCCTCAGGGACTTAGAGATCCTGGATGTACCTGGGAGGCTTCTCTACCTTTCACCAAGGAGAGGTGTGCAGAGGTGGCCTGAATCACCCTCAGACGCCACCCTGCCTTGTGGTTTGACTCCCTGGGCTCTTCTCCGCCCCCTTTGGGGAGGGCAGCAGACTCTAGGGGAGTGGAGGGGTCGTCTCATCTTCCCAGCATGTGGCGAGAAAGGGGGCGAGGGAGGGTGCCTCCCATGCCGAGCAGGTAGGCTGGGCAGTCAGTCCTTCAGGGAACGTCCAGCCCCTTCCCGCCTGCAGGCTCATCAAACACCTGGACAGGCAGCCCCCGTGGGAAGCGGGTGATGTCATCGCCCAGCGGGAACAATCAAGTCTTTCATGGCAAGACGATAGCAATCAAAACAGTGTGTCAGGGCCTGGCATGCAAGAGCACGCACGC
>NW_011888853.1:14369-16455 GCF_000151845.1 Pteropus vampyrus | reverse complement strand
GCGGCAAGCTGGAGAACCCCTGCTGCAGATGAGGTGTTCCACCCGCCGGCCTCTGGTTAGTATCTCCCCCATCCGGCCCGCTCTCCTTGTCTACCAGAGCAGGCCAGACCCTCGGCTCACTAGCTGAGTGGGCACAAGGCAATGCCTACTCCTCTGCTGGGGGTGTCAGGCAGGGGACCACCTCTCTACGATGGTTTGATGGCTCTGCATGAAACCCAGAGGACCCAAAGCGTAGAGTGTAGTGGTTAAGACTCCCCACTGTGAAATCACAGCTGGGTAACCTTGGGGCAAGTCACTTAACCTCATCTCCCCCATCTGCAAAGTGGGGCTAATAATGGTAGAAAACACTTAGGAGGCGGTGGAGAGGGCTAAGCATGCTGCTCCATGTGAAACGCTTACAACCATGCCTGACACTCAGTAACATTTAGTGATACATGGTAGCGATGATTATCATTTTCTAGCCGGAAGACCTCAGGCTCCCTCCAATGGGCATGGTGATGAGAGATGAGCTGGTTTCGGCCGCAGGTTGTTGCAATGGGGTCTGGCCAATTAATGGATTTCAAGGGAACCTCTCTGGGTGTCTCATTCAGCTCAGGGGGCTGCTTCCAAAGACAGATTGGAGACCCCTCCCCCCCTGGGGTGGAACCCCACACTTGGCCTTGGGAAGAACCCTGGGCTGGGGCTGGGGCTGGGGCATTGAGCATCCAGGTTTTCCCTCAAAGGCCAGTAGACTCAGCCGTCTACAGGAGAGATTCTTAGAAGATGGATTTCAAGGACATATGGGCTTTGATGCCAATGCATTTTTTGTTTTCGTTTGTGTGTTGCCTTTAAATTGGGGAAGGGGAAACCTGGGTCGCCCTGCCTACCGTCTCACGCCTTTGCTTGTGCGCTGCTTCTTCCTGGAGGAAGCGCATTTCCGCGTCCCTCTCTAGCTGTTCGAATGAGCCCCATCCTGCAGAGTCCACCTGGAGTGTCACCTCCCCCGTCAAGGTTTCCCAGATGGCCTGCCTCTGCGGGAATCACTGCCCCAGCCCCCATGCTTCGTGCTTCCCTGTGGCCCGTAGCCGGTTCCGTGCTGTCCCGTACTCATCTGTATGCGGGTCTCTTGGCCCTCTGTTGGGTTGTAAGTGCCTTGAAGGATGGCCCCTTCCCAGCGTCTGTGTGGTATAAGCACTCCCGCTGGCCCAAGGCCGAGTGGTGGATTCCGGACTCGCTCCTGCAAACGCTCCCAGCTGGCCATCAGCCGCTATTTCTGGCCTTGGTGTTTAACAGGAAGCCACAGAATCAAGAAGGCTGGGGGGACATGAGTTAGAGAAGAGGTGGCGAAGGCCACCAGGCCGTGGGGAATGGAGGCCCGAGGGCCCACCTCAGGGAGGCTTGTACGATTTTAACAATAGCCGCCATTTGAAGAGCACCCGTTTTACGCCCGCTGTACAGAGTGGAGGCGGAGTTTCTTGTAGTTGGTACTGAGTTGCAACAGCGCATCCAGGGGGCCCACCCAGGTCTGTCTGGTTCAACTACTGCGTGTCACATCCTCTCCGGAGACATCACGGGCCTTCGTTTTCTACCTAAACACTGAAGGTGTTGAGCCAGGGACCCCCCGGGAACCTTGCAGGTGGAGTGCGTGTTCCCTGACTTTTAACTCTGGGGGCGGAGCTGGGGGAGGAGGAAGGAGGTGAGAAGGTGGCCCCCAGGGAAATAGGGTCCGGCCTCCGGGTGCCTCCGGGCCTCAGAGGAAAAGCAGGAGGAGCATCTGCCCACAGGGACGGCCTTTCCTCCTGTTGCCCATCCCTTGGGATCAGCGGTATCCCAAGATCAGGGCAGCGAGGCCCTTCCCAACCAGCAGCCTGGAGGGGACACTGGTCTGAGAGGCAACTGGGCTCCTTGCTTTTGCCCTTGCATCCAGGTGGAGAACGGGCACCGTTTTCTCTGCCTGTACCTCCTTGGCATTCCTGATGGTACCCGTCCCCTTCATCTGCCAGGGGCGGTATTCATGAGTGAGCCCAGGGCCTTCCTCCTCCCACCCACCTCTGGGGTTTCCCAGCTGTTTCCTGGCCCTAAATGGCCTCAAATGCCCCCGCGTACG
>NW_011888853.1:11081-12929 GCF_000151845.1 Pteropus vampyrus | reverse complement strand
GAAGACCGCGGCTTCGCCGTGTTCCGAAGGGCAAGGGTTGGCTTTCGCCCTGGCCTCGGAATCCCGCTCGGAGTCTTCAGAGCCTCTCGTTGGGGGCCCTACTGCCTTGGGGTGCTGGCGGAGAGTGTGCATTGGAGTGGAGGCCACGGGGGAGAGCAGGACGGAGCCCCTCCCCCGTGGACACACGGCGGCCACTGTCCCCATCGATTTTATTGAGACTCCTGTCTTCCCAGTGCCCCTCACTCTGATGCTCCTGCTCTGTTTCCAGGATCCCCTCCAGCGCATCTCAGTTCAGACTTCGTACCCGGAGGCACCCAGTCTGCAGGCCACCTGATGCGTTCTCGAGTGGCCTCTGGTGTCCTCGGCTCCCAGCCGGGGCCGCGCTGCGGTGGCCCTCGTTCGGAAAAGCAGGGCTCCCGAGTGGGAGGCAGGTGCAGCCCCTGCCCTCATCCTCACCCCCTTCGATGACGCCTTCCACAAGTGGCTCTCAACACCATCAGCACATTCTTAAAACAGTCGATCAGAATCCCCCGGTGTGGGGCCAGCCCTGGCATTTGCCAAAGCTCCCTGGTGACTGGTGTGTGTAGCCAGGGCTGAGAGTGCTGGGTTTAAATCGTGGTCCAGAGCCGATGCAAGGGGGAGGGGGAGCGGAGGGCATGGAGGGGACGGAGCCCTTCCATCGGGTCACCCCTGCCTAGTTGACATCTAACAGATGCACGGTGTACAGCGGAGCAGGGGAACGGGCCAGTGTGTGTGTATAGGGGGGCTGTGTGTGTGGGTGGATCAGCGGAGAGCCGAGTTAAGAAGGGATGTACCTGAACATGAGAAGAGCTGAGAAGCTGCGGTCCAGCCCTCGCTGTGGGCGGAAGGAGCCCAGGAGCACTCAGGAGAGATCCTGAGTGATCACCCCATCCGAGGTGGCACCCTGCTGAGCGGCCTGGCAGGATCCCGAGGGTGGGGCGCCTGGCAGCCCTGTGCCAGAGCCGGGGCAGGGCAGAGGTAACTGGGCTTGCCACAGCTAGAAGAATGGGGTTTCTGTGCTGCTTATCAGGACGGTGCCTCCTGGACAGGATGTGGAGGAGGCTTCCACAGCCCGCCTAGCGGACGGCAGCAGGCGGCACGGCACCACGGCGAGGACTTTGGACGGGGAGCCCCGCCTTGACTTGCTGGTGGCATTGGGCTGGCAACTCTCCGTGGTTAGGCTGGGCATAAGTCATGTACCCGCCTATGAACGTGAGGGCAGGTGATGGCGATGGACAACCAGCCAGCCACAAAGTGCTGTTCCCACATCCAACAAAGGCCTCGAGACCTGGTTGGACACTTTGACCTTGCTCATTGCAAGACCCTCATTAGGTCTTTAGTTCCATCCCGTCAGATCTTTCCGTAGCCACTGACATATTAGGGCAGAGGTCAGCAAACTACAGCCTGTGGGCCTAATCTGGCCCACCCCCTATTTTTGTAAATAAAGTTTTATTGGAACACAGCCCTACTCATTTATTTACACGGTGGCTGTTCTCCCAGTACAATGACAGAGTTGAATAGTTGCAACAGAGACCCGGTGGCCCTCCGAGCGTAAAGTGTTTGCGATCTGGCCCCGTGTGGTGCCCGTGGATTCGGGGGACAGAGTCAGAGCGTGTCTGAGCCTCCTCCTCTCTAAGAAGTGAAAGGAGGGAGCTGCCTGTATAACGCGGGTGGGGATCGGAGCGAACCCACAGGAGAGGTCAGCAGGCAGCGATGCAGCCGGGGGCCCTTTGCGGATGTGCCCTGGGCCCAGCGGCCCAGGTGTCTTCTCGTCTGTCCACCTCGTTTTACGAGCGGTTGTCCCAGGTGCGTGATCTGTCATCCCTG
>NW_011888853.1:7289-9411 GCF_000151845.1 Pteropus vampyrus | reverse complement strand
TAACACCAAATGATGCAGCGGGCCCAGGCCGGGGCTTCCTGTCTGGGGGGTGCTGGGCTCCAGATGACTGCCTTCATGTGTCGTGTTGGTCTTTCAGGAATTTAGCCATTGGAATTGGGATCCAGAACTTCCCAGAGGGCCTCGCCGTCAGCCTCCCCTTGCGAGGAGCTGGCTTCTCCACCTGGAGAGCCTTCTGGTAAGTGCTGCAGGCCTCAGCTGGCAGAGGCCAGGGTCGTAGCTGAGGTCAAGCTCAGAGCGGTCCTCCGTGCCAGCCTCTTTCTTCAAGAATAGAGTCTTCTGACCTGGCAGCAAAGCTGGAGCTTCTGGTAAAACACCAATGATCTGGCTGAATCCTGCCCCCCCCCCCCCGGGGCTGGGAAGAACCTTCTCTTGACCTTCAACATAAACCAAGCCAGACTGCCATGTTCCCTAGTTCAGAAGCCCTCTGTGGATAACCATTCTAACGCCACCCGCTTTAACTTAGGCTCCTGTTACCTTGGCCTGTCCCCGAGAGCCATTACAATAGCTCCTGTCACAGCCCTATCGGTGTGAGGACAGGGGTCGTGTCACTAGCGTCTGGGGTGATGACACCTGGTGTTTTCAGAGTCTGTTCCTTAATTTTACCTCCATAGGAACATGAAAGGTGAGTCCCCAGTGCTCAGGGGAAGAAACCGTGGCCCAGAGTGTAGATGACCAGCTCGAGCCGCCTGGCTCACCGGGGTGACTCGCCCTCTGCCCCCAGCTCTAGGATGTCTGCTAAGAGCATTTAAAAGCACTGCTAATAACAATAATAAAAATGCCTTCCAATTTATGGGGCCTTCAACTTACAAGTTCTTACACGTGCTTAAATTATTTTATTTCCACCCTCAATTATCTCTTTCTCCATCGTTGGAGCCTACAGAACAGAGGATTTGGGTGAGACCAGGGCAAGATGGGCTCAGAGGTTTCTTTTCGAGCCCAGGCTCTGTGAGCCTGAAAGCCGACTGTCACTTCACACCGTAGGCGATGGTGGGGGTGAGGGCGGGGCGCTGTGCGCGGGCGTTCACATCCTGAGATTGTATTTTTTAAAAATTCTCACTTCAGTCTGGGCCTTGACGTCAAACCCACTTTTTCCTGAAGTGACAAAGCCAAGGCCAGGAATTGTACACACGAATGAGGTGCAAGGTAGTGGCCCCCTCATTCGGTGCAATGTCCCCCACGTCACCCGGCTGCTCCCAGCCAGGGGGGTAGGGGAGGGGCGGAGAAGTCATCTGTCTCTCCGACTTTACAGATGGAAGGACTGAGGTCCAAAGACGGTGTGTCTTCCCAAATGCCCACAGCAAGGGACAATGGGAAAGATGCCCCAACTCTTTGTCTACTGGTGTTCAGCCTTTGGCAGGTGTATCTTGCCAGCAGGGCTAAGCCGTAGAGTTCAGGTACCAGCTTATTTCCTGCTCTCGGAATCCTCAGTGCTCATGTGGCTTATTGTTTTAATCAGAGCTCATTTTTTTTTTTTTTAAGCAACAGAGACCCACTCTTACTAGCTCAAATAGAGGGTTTTTTTCTATTTTAAGGAGAAATTTCGCCTTAATCCAACATGGGGGTTATGGGGACAGGACTTCGATATACACATGGCCAAGTAGGCCACCTCTTCAGTAAAGGTCTGGGATACAGCTCTTTCAGAAGGGGTGCCGTTGTGGCCTGAACCCCCAAACATGCCAGGCACAACTGCCCTTGAAAAAGGTCCATACCACTTCTAATCAGTGTCCTATCCTTCAAAAGACAATGTGGGCATCAAGTGATGGATGGGTATGTAACCTGCGGTGCCTCCATACAAAGGGACATTATTCAGTCACAAAAGGAATAAAGTACTGACACATGTTACAACATGGATGCACCTTGAAAACACGGTGCTGAGCGAAGTAAGCCAATAAAAAGGGCCACGTGTCGTGTGATTCCATCTATATGAATACTCCAGAATAGGCAAATCCATAGAGATAAAAAGTAGGTTCATGGCTGCCAGGGGCTGGGACGGGGGAGGGGGGGGATGGGGAATGGCTGCTGATGGGTATGGGGTTGCTTATGGGGGTGACGAAATGTTGTGGGATCAGATGGTGGTGATGCAAGTCGCTCAACTCTACGA
>NW_011888853.1:3463-5179 GCF_000151845.1 Pteropus vampyrus | reverse complement strand
TGGATTCCAAGAGCAAAGTGGTTTGTCATGGTTTCCAAGACCCCAAGACATTTATTCGGATAGGTGTATAGCCTTCATTTTTCTCAGACTTGGGGATACCAGCAAACTGCTTGAACTCTAACCCTTTATTCACTTAAGAGAGAGTCACTTAAGCTAATGTAAGCGAGTGTTTCTGCAGTGGGTCCTTCTCTGCTGACCATTTAGTAACTTGTAACCTGATCCAGAAGTTACAAAGGCAGCAGCCGCCTTTGCTGGAGTTTGGCAAGAGAGCTCAGGATGAGAAAGCAAGCAGGGATAGGAGGAGAAGAGAGATTTTCACTTTCCCTTTTAGAGTAAATTTCACCAAGTCATCATTGTGAAATGACCCCAAACAATGACTTGAACTAGACTAGAAGCCAATCTACTCCTTTCCACACAAGCTTCTTCCAACAGGGATGGTATAACGTGTCTGCTTCAAGCACAGCTACGGCTTGCCGTCGTCACTGGTCAGAGGAGCACACAGGACACTGAGTGGGCTCCACTGGTAATACCAGGTATCCGGGCATTGCGTCGTCCATGCCCGGCCTCTGAGTTTACATGTTTGATTGCTTCCAAGGGTGAATGCCCTGTTCTGTGAACGCCCTGAGACCCCCCCCCAAAGGCCAACCTTCTGCTGGGCCTATGTCTGCTCTTCTGAAGCACTGATGATCAAAATTGGAGACACACCCAGAGGTTTGACTGAGACGATTTGTTTTGGTGGCTGGTGTATGTGTATTTTTACGTCTTTGTATGTAGTAGTTTTACATAATGCGAACTTCTTTCTGATGGACAAGACCTTATAACTGTGATTAATATCAATAAAAGGGATACTGTTGTGGATGACCTGTCCGGTGTTCAGTCCTTCTCAAAACTGCTTCTTTCCAGGGTAATAGAAAAGCTAACTAATAACATCTTCCCTCCCTAACAGCAGGAGAAGCAAAGGAAAGCGCTGGCTCGGATGAGAAAGGGTAGATTCCTGGTTGCAAACAACGGCATCCAACGCGGGCTGACTTACACAGGGAAGCTAGTGGAAGTCTTATCTGGAGCTCGCAGTATGTACGGGAGAAACAGGCTCGAAAATTGGTTAGATCCAGGAAAGCTAACGGCTGGACTCCATCTCAGAAAAAGCGTGGTTTGGGTGGCAGGGCCCCCAGTGCTGGTCCCCTGATGCTGCACGTGCCCCCACGGGATGAACTCTGCGCTGCCCACCTGGCCCACCACCTCCTTCGTCCTTGACTTCGGTACCATCAGCCCCATTTTACTGACGGGGAAGGTGAGGTCCAGGAAGTCACACTTGTTGCCAAGGCACTGTCGGTTCTGCTTGGCGAGAGGATGCAGAAGTTGACTTCCCACCGTGGTCCCCAGAGCCTTCCCGGAACATCACCCCCACCCTCAGGATCTGTGACCTGTTGGAAGCCAATGGGTGCCCAGGGGCTGTTCTTTTCCCTTTCCTTTCAAATTGAGGTGTGTTTACGTATAACAAAGTCACAGGTCTTAAGTGTATACAGTCCCACCGGTTTTTACCTACGCCCCCCTCCGCTGGGTGTCCCCCACGCCCCCACCCCAGCTGCACACCGCTGGCCCCCCGCCAGCCTGGCCCGCAGGTGCAAGAGACAGAGCCCTGTGGGCGCGGGGCGCGGCCGGTCGCGCTGACCAGGTGAGGCCGCGCTGCCTGCGCTGGCGCACGTTCCCGGGGCG
>NW_011888853.1:0-412 GCF_000151845.1 Pteropus vampyrus | reverse complement strand
CCATTCCTGAGCACCGAGACTTTCCCAGCGTGGCTGCTAGCTTCAACAACCCAGACTCTGGGGGAGTTTGCTAGCAAGAGAGGGCGACTTACAGAGTGTCACCTAGTCCCAGGACCGACAGCGCGTCACCTCTGCTGCATTCTTCTCTTGGCTCATAAACCCAGGTCACACAGTTGATTTCATAGGTTCATGGTCATCCGTTTCATCCGTCAGGACAAGGATGATACCGCCAACGGCACGTAGGCACGACACGATTTTGTCCTCTCTCTCTTGCATGGGTGCTTCGGAGTGTCGCAGTGGAAGGACCAGGGAGGAGACCGGCATCAAAGACACCGACCTAGAGAGATGGACTGTGCTCTCTGCGTCCTGGGGAGTCCTGGTCTTTCTGCTTTCCTCTTCCCTGAGGGGTTCC